>NC_092339.1:156815000-157115000 GCF_046630445.1 Rutidosis leptorrhynchoides
GTCCTTTCTCAAAAGCCTAAAGGAAAGCAATCTACTGGTGAAGGACCAACCGGAAGAGGCCCTATCATTCTACCTCCTCATATCCCTGTATTTGACCCTACTGATATACCTTATCTGTTCCCTGAAGCCTGGAGAATCAAACAAGAGGAGCTATCTGAAGAAGAACGAGATAAAGATAAAGATAGATAGTCTCCTATGTGCTCAAATTGAATCTTTTGTTTAATTCACTTTTCATTCTGTTGTTGTTGTAACTACTGTACATATTGTGTTGTAATGAAAGTGAAATGAGTTTATCTTCAAAATCATATCAAATTATAAGATATGGATAACTCAGCAAAAGATCCCAAAAACAAACTTAAAAAGGGACAAATTTACTGCCTATTTTTCATTAGGTCCCTCGGTGCTGACTTTAGTGTTTTCTCTGTATGTCATAGGTTTTGTCATCATCAAATAGGGGGAGATTGTTGAGTCCCCAAAATAATTAAGTATTTAATTATGACAAAACTGTAATTTATTTGCACTAAAATGTTATGTGCAGTCAGCACAAGTTTTTTCATGTATAGACAGCAGATATTGCTGTGTAGAGTGTTTAGTTTGCTGCTCAGTCTACCAGCACAAGGTAGACAGTGTTCTTCAATCAGCACATGATGTGTACTCAGCTAATCAAGAACATGAAGTGGCTCAGCAATGAAGAACCAGCACAGCTGGAATGAAACTCACTACACAACACAGCTTTGCTCCATTATAAGCATAGTAGTTTCTCGAGTGGTCTACATCAATGGTACTATTCAACAGCAGTCAAAGACAAAGTTGAACAGAAAAGGACACGCGTCGGCAGCTGACAAGTGACTTTATAAGACCACGTGGGAATGCAGAAGTTTAACGCATGTGCAAACATGGGTTATACTTTGTCATCACCTAGGGAACACAATATTCTATTTGTTTAATCAAATAGTGGTGCCAAACCAAATTTGGGTGTTCCTGCAAATAGCTACCAAAGAGGAAAGAAGAGAGCATGCTCTCTGATATAGTTGTCTCCACAAGTGCAGACATCCTATGTACCAGTGGACAATAGAACCATTACACGGTTAATAGGACTACTATAAATTGTTGTATCCACTATTGTAACAACTAGTGGTGTGGGTTTATTTTTATAGAGTCAAAACGTGTAATAGCTGTTAGTATACCTGTTAGCTATAATCTAGGTAATCTGTATCAACCAATTATCATTCCGCCAAGGATAGTTATGATTCTTTGTGATTCAATCAAAAAAGAATAACTGTTGAAAATTACATGTGATTCTACTTATTTGCATGCTTGAATACTAATCGAGTTTAACTGTTAAGTTATCTTGAAAGAAATTGTATTCACCCCCCCCCCCCCCCCTCTACAATACTCCTGTTGTTATCAAGGGACCAACATAATGCAACCAAGATGCAAAACAATCTCACCAACGGTAGCTAATGCATCGTGCATTGCAAAAGTTTCTCACCGATGGTAGCTAATGCAATCTTTATAGAAATCAAACCATTTCGGTAGCTAATGCATCGTGCAATGCAAAAATTTCTCACTGATGGTAATGAATGCAATCTTTATAGAAATCGAACGATTTTGGTAGCTAATGCATCGTGCAATGCAAAAATTTCTCACCGATGGTAGCTAATACAACCATGATGCAAAACAATCTCACCAACGGTAGCTAATGCAATCTTTATAGAAATCGAACCACTGAATCCAAATAATTCTATCATAGAATGTAGTTTTGAATACTTGTGTCTATTTCGTCAAACATTTATAAAAGCAGTTCATGTATCCTCAGTTAAAAAATATATCTCAAAAGCATTTAATAAAACAGTTATAAAAACAGCGCATGTATTCTCAGTCCCAAAAATGTATAAAGTAAAAGGGAATCAAATGAACTCACAATACTGTATTTCATAGTAATTATGCATATGATGGCATTGATCAAGTGCAAGGTTGGCCTCGGATTCACGAACCTATATTAATTATATATATTTATATGTTGGTCAATATCTGTCTAACAATTTAGGTCAAGTCGTAATGTATCACAATCCTAATGCTCGAGATTATCATGCAATAGTCAACAAAAGTCATCTAATCCAAAAATGACCTCCAAAATCTATACATGTTTAATATATAACATAAATATAGTCATTTTATATATTTAAATATATTTATTAGATTTTATTAGAGTAAATAAAATAAATCATTTATTAATAAATAAAAATTTATATTAAAATTTATATATAATAAAAATATATTTTTATATATCTTAAGTAATAAAATTTATAAGGTTCTCTTAATATCATAAAAATGTAATTATATTACATGTGGTAAAATATCTTTGTATCACATATTCATTTGATAAAATAATATTGATGATAATAATAACAAGTAAAAGTTGTATTATTTTGTATTAATAATAATAATTATTATTCTACTAATAATAATAACAATATTTATATTTACCAATGACGATATTAATTATGATAATATGATAATTCTAATCATGATAATCTTAATAATATTGGTACTTTTTAATATTAACAGTAATAATAATAATATTTTATAAAAATAATAATTCTATTCAAAATGATAATTTTTAATAATAATAATAATACTAAATTGATTATGATATTTTATAATAACACTGATATTTCTATTTAAAAATGATAGTTTTAATAAAAATAATTGATTTAATATTAATGATACTTTTAATAATAATAATGACGATAAAAATAATAAAATGATAGTTTTGATAAAAATATTAATTATTTTAATAATATTAATAATAATAATAATCATAATAATCATAATAATAATAATAATAATAATAATAAAAATAATAATAATAATAATAATAATAATAATAATAATAATAATAATAATAATATTGATTATTAGATAATAATAATAATAATAACAATAATAACGACGATAACGATAACGATAACGATGACGATAATAATAATTATTTTAACAATAATACTTTAAAATTATAGATAATTCAATTGACGATATCTTTTAATCCGTTCATCGAAATCATACACTTTCTAAATGAAAAGTTACTAATTTTTCGACAGCTTTCCAACGACATGCATATCATATACCCTATTTCAGTAGCATATGTATCAAATTCATAATTCATCAAAACTATCTAACGACAAAATTAAACATACAAGCATACATAATCATATATACTCGAGCACTAGTCAGGGATACATTACTAATATATAAAAGTTAAGTTATGAGTACTCACGTATCAATATTGAGATTCGATATTGCAGGAAAGTACGTAGATGCAACGGAAATGATAAATACTAGATTGACCTCACGAGCATACCCCCGAACAATACCCATAACCTCCATGGCTATAACCCATAATTTTCTTAGTTCTATCCCGCTCTTAAAACCAGTTTTGTAAACATTCGAACATCACTCCGTCGTAGTATTTTATGTATAATACTAATAATACTACTAATAATAATTATAAGATTAATAATAATAATAATAATAATCTCAATAATATATATATATATATATATATATATATATATATATATATATATATATATATATATATATATATATATATAGTGAGATCAAGAGATAGATAAGAAAATGAATTAGAAACCGAAACCCGTTCGATATTTAAAGACTTGAGCTCACCTACTACACCATGCGATCGCATGGTTTGTAGGCTGTATGGCCATACGATCGCATGGCCTTCAAATCCAGCTCACACTCGTTGAACTTATCCTGCCGACACCCATTTAAATAATAAATATAATTAATTAATTAATAATCTGTATAATTAATTATATATTATATAATATTTACGTGCATAGTTAACTTGTAAAATCATTTCCACAGAGACGTACGTTGGAAAATAATTTATGACTCGGTTTCGGTTTTTCAAACGAAGTTTCGTACGCTTTAAAATCTTGTACTTTTCAATTCGTGACTCGTACCTTTGCCAAAATATAGCCTTAAATCATCAGTAGACTATTTTACACGAAGTGTATCTTATACATTTGAGTGTTTTGGTCATTTGCTTCCGTAAATCAACTTCTCATTACTTATCCAAGTATATTTAATTCAAAATGTTTTACATCTAAGTTAATATTATATTTTGTAAAATATATACATATATAAATCATTATTTAAAATATAAACTTGTACACATTATATATATAATTGATATATAATATTTAGTTTTTAAAACTAATTATATTTCAAAGTTCATTTTAAAATCGTTTAGAAAATATTACTACACGTAACGTTTACATTTTAAACTTAATTTGATATCATTCATTTTTGTGCTAGTATTTATTCTAAATATCAATCGAATCAAATAACCAAAGTTACTATTGTTTACATAACTAATTTGAAATCATATATATTTCCAATATTCATAAACACATTTTAAATACACGTTGCGAGTTATTTATATATATAATTCTAATAATTAATATCCTATTGTATATATTCAAATTGTGTTATTTAAACAAGACATTTTAATAATTAAATTCTATTGAATCGAAAAGCGTTTTCGCTCGTTTGAAAATGGATCAATCGAATATTATGAAATTCAATTCTTCACTAACTTTTGTCTAACTTTTGTTATTTGACATTTTGTTCTTACATGTAAATCACCTTACCAATTATTCCGAATACCGTTAAAAAGAAGGTTTCCTAAATCAAAGTGGACCTCTCAACAGAGACTCGTAATCATACAATGTATCTGATAAATCAATCATTTGATATTATCTTCTAATTTCATCAATAAACATATTGAAACAAATTTTTTCATGTAAAGTATTATACGTTTAATACTTTGTTAATATTCTCAAGCTATAATATATACATATACATATATATATACATATTCATATCCAATTAAATAATTGTTCGTGAATCATCGGACTCCGGTCAAGATTAAATGAATATATGAACACAGTTTAAAATTCTTGAGATTCAACTTAACAGACTTTGCTTATCGTGTCGGAATAATATAAAGATAAAGTTTAAGTTTGGCCGGAAATTTCCCGGTCGTCACAGTACCTACCCGTTAAAGAAATTTCGTTCCCGGAATTTGATCGAGGTTGTCATGGAAAACAATAAGAATGTTTTCATGACGAATATGAGTTGATAAATAGAATTTTATAATCATTGAGTAATATAGATAAAACAATTTGATTACACGAAGATTACAAGTGAAACTATCACAAAAGAGTGAAATGAATAAATGCAGATTCGTTTTAACCAGTGACGTAGTCACAGTTGCTTTCCGGATTTTAAGGAATTTAGAGGAAATCTTCGTCATAAGATTTGGTTCTTCGATAATTAAGGAAATTAGAATCCTCTTTGGTTAAATGAGATGATCTGTTTTGATTGCCCCGTCGGATATTTTACTATATATCCATCCTCTTCGTTTCCTTATTTCCACAGCTTACACCTTCTATTCTTCCTTCCTCAATTCATACTTTAAAACATTCGTCAATATGCTCCATCCGATTCTACTTCTTGATATATTCCTAACTTTCATATCTGTCATTCTTCTCTTTCATCTACCACTGGAAGAATCTATTTACTTTTTACTATACTCTTGGTTTTATGGTGTTTTTAGTTCTTCCGTGTCTTTATATTGCTATATGCATTGATAAATACGGTTTGTAACTTCTGGTTTGTTGTTGGGTTTTGTATCTTCCCTTATATTTCGGAGTTTCATACTTTTGTTTTCTCTTCCCGACTCTTAGTCAAGCGAATAATGGTCCAGAATTCGTAGATATGAATTTCGGAATAAACATAGTTAATGTTCTAAGAAGGAAATTATAAGGGTACGATCTTGATTTGTCAAATTACCAGAACACCTCGAAAAAAACTGAGTCATCAAGAAAAATATTCTCTTGATATGTTTAGAGTTTAAGTAGAATTCAAGAGTCGTGTAACATGGCACATGATGACGTTATGATCTGTGAATCATCACGTTCCATTAGAACTCAGCATGACTTATTGTAATATAATCACGTTGATCAAGTGTCATTATATTATACTAACTCATGCTTCAGTTCCCAACACTGCTTCAAAACATTCATACTTTACATTCGAAAGTTTCTGAATTTAGAAACTAAAACAGTTTCTTTTATGATGCAATACAGAAAGCGCGAAAAGATAAAAGATTTCAGATAAGAATAGTTATGTAAATATCTTCAAAAATATGGAGGATATTTATAATGAAAGGTACGATGATATCTTAGAATATTTAAGATAAGAGGATGATGAAGAATATTGTCCGCAAGAATTTAGAGTAAGAAGCAAGGTATTCGCTAATGATTTCAGCAGACACTGAATCATTTGGATTCTTTAAAGGCAGGTTTAATCTTTGTGACTTGTCCACAGCTTCCTTCATGGTTTGCTCAATTCATTTTTCAGTACCAAATCTTCTCTTTTTTTGAGCTTTGCCAACACGCTAATCTTTATCGTCAAACCTTTTGACTTTTAAGGTCGTTTACAGTTTTCGCTACTTCATCAGCATTTTTTCAAAATTTCGAGAACTAGTTCACAGTTTAAGGTGTTTTTCAGAAACTTCACATTCGAAGTATGTAAGTCTAAGAGATAGACGTTATATGTATATATATAACTGTTGAAGTGAAAATGCTGCGAGATTCGAGATTGATGATTGATGATTTCCGATAATTGGTATGGCAATTATTGTTACAGGATGTAGGTGAGTACATGATGGGATTTTATGAGTAATATAGATATTTTTCAGAGAGACTAAAGCCGAAGTTGCTGGTACATCTGCTGATAATATAGTGGAATATAAAAGATTCTCCGGTAACAAAAGGGTAATCATATATATATATGGTTTATAATAAGGCTACTCCGGATGAAAAATCGAAGTTGACTTGCTGAAGCTGTGACAGAATTTGCTTCTTTGAAAAGGAATCACAAAGTTATTTTTGCTAATAAATGCCAAAGGGTCTGACATAGATACGTGTTGAACTATGGCTTTGGTTTCGAGAGTTTTTTTTCCAAGTGCATGACTGTGGGTAACATGTGGTTGGATCATTATCTCGATTGTTCATTGTTTGAAGTGTCTTCAAGAATTTCGAAGGATTTGAACACAGATTGTAATCGTTAATATACCTATGATGTTCTAGAATTTTTGGATGATACGAATATTTTTCTGGGTTTTATGAATAGAAGTGATGTTCTATCGCAGTTTTGAAGTCAAAGTATAGTTTTGAAAGATGTAGGAATCTAAGAGTGATGATACCGGTTATATCTCGAATTGAATTCTGAGATTTCAAAATCAGAATATGTAATTGGATCTGAATGAGTATGGATGTTTTTGATTTCCATAAAAGAATATATATCATTGTGAAGATAGCGAGTATAGTTGATGATTGCTGAATCAGAATCAAGGAACATAACATATTAATTTTGAATTTATATATCTCTCGGGTATTACCTACCCATTAAAAAAAAATTCACAAGTAATGTTTTGTACCAGAGAATTTTATTACAATCTTTATGAGAATATATGTATATTTTCTTCAGATGTAATATAAATTTGATGAGTTAATACTAAATTAAGCTCATTTGATCTTAGGCTGGAATTAGAAATGAATAATCTCTAACATTAGAGATTACATATTCTTCACAGAGTATTTCACTACTGCGATCAATACTTCATTATTTATTCTTTTGGATATTTAATTAGTGAATCATGTTGATGCTCATAGAACTCTTGCTAACTTCGCAAGCTACGAATGATGTTTTCTAGTAAGTTTCGAGTATATCGAAAGTGTAAAATCAAACATGTAATTGATTTATACACTTGGATTATTATGAAACGGAATTCATTGAGTTGAAGCAGAGATTGTGGTTAACGATAGTTAAGTCATTAATCGAAGGATTATAGCATATTATTAATATGAATTTAACTGGGTAGTATCTAATCTTTTTCAATTCATATATAATAGCTTAGTACGAAAAGATTTATGATGGTTTCAAAATTTATATATATAAGATATACATATAAATTTTTCAGAGGAATTGAGTTAATAATTCATAATTCGTTGATACAATATAATCGTTGTTGATTCGTAATGATGTTCACGGTGATTCTTGAACTAACGGAGCTTGTGATGTAGTAGATGCTGCTGGTGCTGACGATGCTAACGGTACTGACGGTGCTGATGATGCTGACGGTACTGTTGATGTTGTGATATAACAAGTCTAGCTTGTAAATCATACACCATTTCGATCAGGGTTTCTACTCTATCTGATTTATGGTTAAGGCTAGAATAGATAATCTCTAAACTTTAGAAATTACATAATCACAGTAGAATGTTTATCCGATGAAGTTATGAATCAATACCTCATCGTTTGTTGTTGTTGGAATTTCTTGGTATCTATAGGGCGTATGACATTGGTGCTTGCGGGACAGTTTGTAAAGTTGAGGTTTACGACGCGGTTGTGGTTGGTGGTGGTAATAGTACTGTTGGCGTTGATGATGGTGATATTGTTGATGCCGGTGGTGCTGCTGGTGCTTGTAATCTTTGTACCATATTCTCTAAAGCCAATACCCGAGCGTGAAGCTCGTTGACTTCTTCTATTACCCCGGGATGATCGGTGGTTCGGACGAGCGGGTAAATAAGATCTAGAATTTGAGATAATATATAATCATGACGAGATACTCTGGCAATGAGTGAGAAAATGGTGTCTCGAACAGATTCGCCGGTAAGTGCTTCAGGTTCATCGCCAAGAGGACACTGTGGTGGATGGAAGGGATCGCCTTCTTCTTGTCTCCAATGATTAAGTAGACTATGAACCCATCTCCAGTTCATCCAGAATAGATGATGGCTAATTAGTTGATCCATCCCGGTCATACTGCTTTCAGATCTCGAGTGAAACTCCATATCGGAATCCGAGGGACTTGAACTAGTGGCGAATTCCATTTCATACGATTGAATAAAGGATTTTTCGATATGAAATGATTTCTGCCTATCGGATCGTATTCTACTTACATAGAATATCTATATATAGAACAAAAGATTTCGTAGATTACGGAGGAATTTACGGAATATGTCAAGCAAAGTTTATAGTAACAGATACGCTAAGATATGAATTTTGTCTATACACTATTTATACAATTAATGCATGTAATTTCCGACAAGAATGATAAGCAAAACTTTTTGACATGCAGACACGGTCGAAGTCTAGACTCAGTAATGCATCCTAACAACTATTAGTTAGACACACTAATGCAAGACCTAGTTCGCTAAGACCACCGCTCTGACACCACATGAGACGACCCGTCCTAATCCATAAGAACGAATACAATAACATATGATTACATTGCGAGGTATTTGACCTCTAAATGATACATTTTACAAACATTGCATTCATTTTTAAAAGACAGACTTTCATTACATCGAAGGTTAACAGGCATGCATACCATTTCATATTATATCAACTATCAATGACTTAATAATAATCTTGTTGAACTCAATGACTTGAATGCAACGTCTTTTGAAATATGCCATGAATGACTCCAAGTAATATCTTTAAAATGAGGAAATGCACAGCGAAAGATTTCCTTAATACCTGAGAATAAACATGCTTTAAAGTGTCAACCAAAAAGTTGGTGAGTTCATTAGTTTATCATAATTAATCATTTCCAATAATATAATAGACCATAAGATACACATATTTTGAAAACAATCTGTGCAGGTCTGTTCACTACTGTAAAAATCATTCATATGAAGAACACCGAAAAATGCAAAACAATCTCACCAACGGTAGCTAATGCATCGTGCAATGCAAAAAATTCTCACCGATGGTAGCTAATGCAACCAAGATGCAAAACAATTTCACCAACGGTAGCTAATGCATCGTGCAATGAAAAAAATTCTCACTGATGGTAACGAATGCAATCTTTATAGAAATCTAACCATTTCGGTAGCTAATGCATCGTGCATTGCAAAAATTTCTCACCGATGGTAGCGAATGTAATCTTTATAGAAATCGAACCATTTCAGTAGCTAATGCATCGTGCAATGCAAAAATTTCTCACCGATGGTAGCTAATACAACCAAGATGCAAAACAATCTCACCAACGGTAACTAATGCATCGTGCAATGCAAAAATTTCTCACCGAGGGTAGCTAATGCAATCTTTATAGAAATCGAACCACTAAATCCAAATAATTCTATCATAGAATGTAGTTTTGAATACTTGTGTCTATTTCGTCAAACATTTCTAAAAGCATTTCATGTATCCTCAGTTCAAAAATATATCTCAAAAGCATTTAATAAAACATTTATAAAAACAGCGCATGTATTCTCAGTCCCAAAAATGTAAAAAGTAAAAGGGAATCAAATGAACTCACAATACTATATTTCGTAGTAATTATGCATATGATGGCATTGATCGAGTGCAAGGTTGGCCTCGGATTCATGAACCTATATTAATTATATATTTTATATGTTGGTCAATATCTGTCTAACAATTTAGGTCAAGTCGTAATGTATCACAATCCTAATGCTCGAGATTATCATGAAAAAGTCAACAAAAGTCACCTAATCCAAAAATGACCTCCAAAATATATACATGATTAATATATAACATAAATATAGTCGTTTTATATATTTAAATATATTTATTAGTTTTTATTAGAGTAAATAAAATAAATCATTTATTAATAAATAAAAATTTATATTAAAATTTATATATAATAAAAATATACTTTTATATATCTTAAGTAATAAAATTTATAAGGTTCTCTTAATATCATAAAAATGTAATTATATTACATGTGGTAAAATATCTTTGTATCACATATCCATTTGATAAAATAATATTGATAATAATAATAACAAGTAAAAGTTGTATTATTTTGTATTAATAATAATAATTATTATTATTCTACTAATAATAATAACAATAATTATATTTACCAATGACGATATTAATTATGATAAAATGATAATTCTAATCATGATAATCTTAATAATATTGGTACTTTTTAATATTAATATTAAGAGTAATAATAAAAATATTTTATAAAAATAATAATTATATTCAAAATGATAATTTTTAATAATAATAATAATACTAAAATGATTATGATATTTTATAATAACAGTGATATTTCTATTTAAAAATGATAATTTTAATATATATAATGGTTTTAATATTAATGATACTTTTAATAATAATAATGACGATAAAAATAATAAAATGATAGTTTTGATAAAAATAATAATTATTTTAATAATATTAATAATAATAATAATAATCATAATAATAATAATAATAATAATAATAATAATAATAATAATAATAATAATAATAATAATAATAATATTGATTATTAGATAATAATAATAATAATAATAATAACGATAATAACGACGATAATGATAACGATAACGATAACGATAATGATAACGATAACGATAATGATAACGATAACGATGACGATAATAATAATCATTTTAACAATAATACTTTAAAATTATAGATAATTCAATTGACGATATCTTTTAATCCGTTCATCGAAATCATACACTTTCTAAATGAAAAGTTATTAATTTTTCGCCAGCTTTCCAACGACATGAATATCATATACCTTATTTCAGTAGCATATGTATCAAATTCATAATTCATCAAAACTATCTAACGACAAAATTAAACATACAAGCATGCATAATCATACATACTCGAGCACTAGTCAGGGATACATTACTAATATATAAAAGTTAAGTTATGAGTGCTCACGTATCAATATTGAGATTCAATATTGCAGAAAAGTACGTAGACGCAATGAAAATGATAAACACTAGATTGACCTCACGAGCATACCCCCGAACAATACCATAACCTCCATAGCTATAACCCATAATTTCCTTAGTTCTATCCCGCACGTAAAACCAGTTTTGTAAACATTCGAACATTACTCCATCGTAGTATTTTATGTATAATACTAATAATACTACTAATAATAATTATAAGATTAATAATAATAATAATCTTAATAATAATAATATATATATATATATATATATATATATATATATATATATATATATATATATATATATATATATATATATATATATGTATGTATGTATGTATGTAGTGAGATCGAGAGATAGATAAGAAAATGAATTAGAAACCGAAACCTGTTCGATATTTAAAGACTTGATGTAACGACCCTGGTTTTTCCTACGTTATTTATTAATAATTATTATTATTAATACGCTTGATTAAACGAATGTATGTTATTACATTTACATGTTGCTTTAATTGCCCGTACTTGAACTTTAAATGCCCGAAACGTCTTTGTGACACCCGGAACTTGCACGAATAATATTTTAAGATATTATTTACATTCATGATTAATTTTATTAATCATTTTAATTAACTAATGTGATAGGTTAATTACTTGGGCTTTATTTGGTTTAACTTGTGATTTATTTGAACTTGGGCTTTGATTAGTTAATGGACTCATGAACATGGGCTTATAAGCCCACCCTACATCTAAATGGTTTCACTAGCCCACTTCTTCCATGTGTAAGTATCATTTAGGTTGTAACTAGTTAGTTAAAGGCTTTAGAATCTTGTTACAACCTAATCCCCATGCATGGCAAACAAATACCCATCTTTTTAAACTTTAACATGCCATTACCTTGTGGACTAATCCATCCCCCCTCCCCCACCATGAAAACCGTCGGCCATATGGCCTAGAGAAGGGTCATTTTGTTTTCAAAACTTATTAACACTTTCACTTGTAACCTCATTTCCCATTTACACACACAAGTACTTGAATTTCCTCTCAACTTTCTTCCATTTTTCTCTTTTCCTTGTAAGTGACTTAAAGATGTTCTTCCCATCTTTTTCTTTGTAAAAACCGAAACTTGGACTCCCATAATCATCATCATTCTTTGTTCTTTTAATCTTGTTTATTTGTTGTTGATTACTTGTAGTTGTTATCACTTTGTTACTTGTTACTTACTTTCAAACTTTCAAGAACAAGTTCTTCTTTCTTTCTTTTTCTTTTAAAACCGTGGCCTTAGCCACATATATCATCATCAATCTTTATTGTTATTACTTACTCTAGTTTAAGATTAATTACTTGTCTTGTTACTTGTTATTATCTACTTATTTACTTGTCTTTCTTTACTAAGTTTCAAGGAACAAACTTACTAGTTGTTTTCTTCATTATATCTTGTATTTAACAAGAACACAAGAACTAAACTTACTAGTTTATGTTCTACATATTTTGTTTCAAAAGAATACAAGTTCATGTGTTGATTAAAGAAGTCATACTTGGAGTTCATGGAGTAAACTTTCAAGTTTACTTTCTAAAGATCAAACTTTGGTTTGAATCTTTAAAGTATGAACAACCATGAACCTTTCTTGTTTATTTAAGTTTACTACTTCATATTATGCACCTTGTTTACTTGTTTGTTGGTTGTTGGTCAAGATCTACAAGTTAGTCTTGATCTCATTTCTCTTGAACAAAAGTTAACACTATTTAAGTTTCAAGAACAAAGAAGTATAACTTACTAGTTATGACTTCATAAACTTATAAAGGATCTAAGTTATCTAGCTTATGGTCTTCTAAATTTGTCATAAACAAAAGCTATTAAGCTTACATACACTTTACTAGTTGTTGATTTAAGTTTATAACTTGTTTTTACTACTAAAGTCCATGTAAGTGTTGAAACTAAGCTTTGATGTAACCTTGGTTCATCAACACACTTACAACACTTGCACTTGAGTTATGATGGACAAACCTTGGTCAAGATGATGTTAACACATCAACGAGTTGTACACTTGAAGCTATACGCATCAAGGATGAGAACCGTGATGAACATCAAGCACCGAGACAACCGGAACTCTTCAAAACTTACTGTTTCTGTCCAAATGTTTCTGACCTACTGCTTCTGGAACAGACCAGTAGACCTGGGCTGTTCTAACCTTGATTTTTAGATAGAACTTTTCGAGTAGATAACTTTTCATATAGGACTCGTCTTAATCCGAGTTACGGTTTAGGATTTACGGCCCTCCGATCGTTACCATGTCCTTTAACGTTGTGCAGAAATTTCTGACCTACTCGCACTTAGACCGTCGCCACGGTCAAACCAAGACGAGTTTGCTTCTGTAAATTTTACCACACTTAAGGGACTCATAGACGGAGCCATGACCACTGGTCTCACCTTAATTCAGTAAGGGTAGAGGCCGTGGTGACTGACCGAAGTTAGCCTTTGTTTTAAACGACTTTCATAAACGAGTCTTACTTGTTACCTTTTGTTTAATGATGATTGATGATGACCCTTATGACCTTAATTACGTACTTGTAAACCTTTTGAGACGACTTATTGACTTAGTGCTATTTGACTTAGGTTGAGGACATTTGGACCGTTACTTGCACACCACTTTCCGACTACTACCTTACCATTACTACTAATCATTGTGAGTTATAGCATTCCCTTTTTACTTTAACTTATTTTGGGAACTGAGAATACATGCGGATTTTATGTTTTACATACTAGGCACGAGTACTTAAACTTTATATATGTGTGGGTTATATAACGGCAGAAACATTCCCTTTAGCTCGGTAACGTTTAATCATTGGTTTTTGAACCATGAACGCGAATCTTAGATATGGATCCATAGGGTTTGACATCCCCACTCGGGCTAGTAGCGCTAGCATTTAACGAGTGTTTAATACTTCGAGGTTATACGCACTTGCCAAGTGCACTTTAAGGGGGTACTTTAAACGTTAAGTTAGTTACCGGGTGCTCACGGTTAAGCATATACTTTTACATACTTTTGAAACGCTCGTTGTAGCACTGAAATCTCGTGGCCTACTTACATTACTGTTATACTTAAACTATAGCTCACCAACCTTTGTGTTGACCTTTTTAAGCATGTATTTTCTCAGGTGCTTGAAGTCGCTTCCGCTATCTTACTAGTCGTGCTGTAGAACCCGCTGCCTAGAGTTGTTATCGCATGACTACTTTTGTTGCATTCAAACTTTTTACTTATGAACTTATGTTATGTAACGACCATTATGGTCACGCACACTTATTTAATGCTTCTACTTAGTGAAGCATACTTTTGATTTGTAAAACAATTGACGTATGTTATGACGTCACTTTTATTTATGAATGTAAACTCTGTTTTGAAAACGCATATAGTACTTAACCTTGTAATGATCCTGTTGATGATGGTCCGTACATGATGATTTAGTACGGGGCGTCACATTTGGTATCAGAGCATTGGTTGTAGGGAATTAGGATGCATTAGTGAGTCTAAGACCGACCCGAGTAGGATTCACTAATAGGACTAATCTACAACTTGTTAGTTTACTTGTTTCCGCTAAACTTACTGCATGCTGCTGCTTACTGTTACTGCTATATGCCGTATGCTACTACGTGATTTCACTACTGCATGCTATTACTTGCTTTCGATTGCATGCTAGTTTCGTACGATTACTGATATTGCCATGCTACTTATTGTTATACATGATTTAAACTGTTGGCCTATTATTTGCTTGCTTTATGACATACTGACATGGAAAATTTATTTTTCCTTGTTCAGATGTCGGACGTTCCACCTACTGACATCCCGAGCGGCTCAGGCCCCGTTGTTCCTCCCACTGCTGCACCTGTTGCTGCTGCTGCTGCTGCTGCTGACATTCCGGCCCCGACACCCACTGGCGACCCCGGCGCCTCTAGTTCTGGAGCTAGCTCTAGTGTGCCTATCCCGGCGTCTTCTTCCAGACCCCTGAGGCAACTGGCTCGCATTGGTGGCATGGAGATCCCCGCGGAGTTCGGGGAAGGACCCTTCCGTAATCACTGGCGCACACCTTGCCGACGCACTGCCGACGGCCGCTTAGCCGTGATTACGCCAGGCCGACACCGACAGATGTTGGCCGCTTTCGGATATGTTGAGCCACCCGCACCACCACCGCATGATTCAGACGACGGTTCTTCCACCGATGCTTCTTCAGACGACACCTCATCTGACGACTCCAGTGATGAGGAGGATCCCGCTGACCGACCGATTCAGGCACCTTCTACCCCGCCGAAGAAGCGGTATCGCTTCGCTGGCATAATTCCTGGTCGTACTGTCACTGACGCTTATGGTCGGCGTCGTAGGATCACTGCTCGTAAACGGCTGGTGCCGTACCCCGCCGACCCACTGATATTACCGTCTCCACCCAGAGCCGGACCATCCACTTCAGCACCACAGGCTCCACCTGCACCGCCAGCACCACCTGCCCCACCATCTTCCTCTAATGAGGAAATGAGGCGGGAGATTGAGATTCTCCAGACTCGAGTTACTGAGCTCGAGGAGCAGATGACTCATGTTTTGGACATCTTGTACCCACCATCGCCGTAGGACTTTGTACTAGATTCTGTATTGTAATCTCTTTTTGTAATTTCATATTTCACTTATGTAATGTACGAACTTATTGTAATGTATGAACTTATTATCATTAATGAATGGAATTTGTGTTGTTACTTTGTGCGCAAGTGTTCTATTTACGTTATCATATCGTGGTTTTGTGGTACTTATATATATGCTTGCATTACTTAATCAACATGTGTTGTGCTGTTTTCATGTTGGTTGTTATATACTATATTATTATTATTTGCATAATGAATTTTGACTTGAGTCAAAATGTTTGTATAGAACATCATGGCCAACGGAAGAACCACACCTACCGCCGCCCAGATTGAGGACATGATTAACGAACGTGTCGCTGCTGCACTAGCTGAAAGACAACCCCAAGTTCCACCACCACCGCCTGTCAATCCACCTGTCGTCCGAGATGGGTGTACTTACAAGGAATTCCAAAACTGCAAGCCACACTACTTCAGTGGCACTGAGGGACCCGTCGGTCTCACCAGATGGTTCGAAAAGTTGGAATCGGTATTCAGGGTTAGCAATTGTTCTGAGGCTAACAAAACGAAATTTGCATCTTGCACGCTGTCTGATGGCGCGCTCACATGGTGGAATACCATGGCCCAAGCGAAAGGAATTGATGAGGCGTATGCTACGCCTTGGGAAGAATTTAAATGTGCTATGATCGAGGAATACTGTCCGAGAACCGAGATTCAAAAGATGGAAATCGAATTTATGCAATTGAAAACCGTAGGGAACGACCTTAACAACTACAACCGTAGGTTTTTGGAATTGGCTCTTATGTGTCCAACCATGGTCACCCCCGAATTTAAGCGTTTGGAGAAATACTTCTCGGGACTTCCAAAGTCCATCAAGGGTAATGTTACCTCATCCAAGCCACCAAGTGTTCCCGAAGCAATGCGCATGGCGCATACTCTCTTGAATCAAATCATCCTTGACGAGCCGGAGAAGGCTAAGTTTGAAACTGTTAGTGGTGAAAAGAGGAAATGGGACAACAACCACAACAACAACAGGGGTAGGAACTATGATCAAAACCCGGCAAAGCGACATGAAGGGTTTAGGCAAAACAACAACATGCACAACAACAACAACACCAACCCCAACAACAACAACCGCACCAATCCGAACTACAAAGGAACCTTACCACAATGCAATAGGTGCTACAAGCACCACACTGGGTATTGCAATGTTATCTGTGAGAAGTGCCAACGATCTGGACATGTTGGCAAGGATTGCAAGGTTACCACTTTGAACGTGAAGCCAAACCACAACAACAATGGGCCTAAGAAGTGTTATGAATGTGGAAAGACGGGCCATTTCAGAAACGAGTGTCCTAACAAGCGTAAGGATGGCGGACCACCGCGTGCTAGAGCCTTCAATGTTAATGCAAGAGACGCTCGCGACAACCCCGACTTGGTGACAGGTATATTCAAGATCAACAATCTTTTAGCTTCTGTCCTATTTGATACTGGTGCCGATAGGAGCTATGTGTGTAGACATTTTTGTGATAAGTTAGATTGGTCGTTAGTTCCTTTGAAGGAAAGTATGCTTGTCGAGGTCGCCAATGGAAAACTTGAAAAGGTTGACCATATTAGTCGTGGAGCTATTATCAACATAGCTGGTGCAGATTTCGAAATTGATTTGATACCTATCAAACTGGGAAGTTTTGACGCGATCGTCGGTATGGATTGGTTGAGCAAGATAAAGGCCGATGTTATCTGTGGAGATAAAGCACTTCGCATACCACAAGGAGATGGCGAACCACTGGTTATCTTTGGAGAGAGATGTTCCTCGAAGTTGAACCTCATTAGTTGCGTGAAAGCGCAAAAGATTATGAAGAAGGGACGCTTTGCTGTCCTAGCACATGTGAAAGCGGTAGAAACTGAGGTGAAGAACGTGAACGATGTGCGTATTGTGAACGAGTTTTCCGATGTCTTTCCCGAAGAACTGCCTGGATTACCGCCACCGAGGGCAGTAGAGTTTCAGATTGACTTAGTGCCAGGAGCTGCACCTGTAGCTCGCGCACCTTATAGACTCGCACCTTCCGAGATGCAAGAATTACAGAGTCAACTACAAGAGCTATTAGATCGAGGGTTTATCCAACCAAGCTTCTCGCCTTGGGGCGCACCTGTGTTATTTGTAAAGAAGAAGGATGGATCCTTCCGTATGTGTATCGACTACCGTGAACTCAACAAATTGACTATCAAGAATCGATATCCTCTTCCACGAATTGATGACCTTTTTGATCAACTACAAGGATCGAGCGTTTATTCAAAGATCGATTTGCGATCCGGATATCACCAGCTGAGGGTGAAGGAAAGTGACGTGATGAAAACTGCATTCAGGACCCGTTATGGTCATTATGAGTTCCTCGTGATGCCATTCGGTTTGACAAATGCCCCTGCCGTGTTCATGGATCTCATGAATCGTGTCTGCAAGCCTTACTTGGATAAGTTTGTTATCGTCTTCATAGATGATATCCTCATCTACTCTAAGAGCGAAGAAGAACATGAGCAACACCTTCGGCTTGTGCTTGAACTCTTAAGACAAGAGCAACTTTACGCCAAATTCTCCAAGTGCGAATTTTGGTTGAAGGAAGTACAGTTTTTGGGTCATGTTGTGAGCGACCAGGGTATCAAAGTTGATCCCGCCAAGATTGAAGCCATCAGCAAGTGGGAGACCCCCACTACTCCAACGCATATTCGCCAATTTCTAGGTCTCGCCGGTTATTATCGAAGGTTTATCGAAGGATTTTCTCTGATTGCGCGTCCTTTGACCGCACTGACTCACAAGGGCAAGAAGTTCATTTGGGAACCCACACACGAATCAGCATTCCAAGCTTTGAAGAAGAAGTTAACCTCCGCACCTATCCTATCACTTCCTGAAGGCAGTGACGACTTTGTTGTTTATTGCGATGCATCGAAGAGTGGTTTTGGTTGTGTATTGATGCAACGATCAAAGGTTATTGCCTATGCCTCCCGCCAATTGAAGATTCACGAGCGGAACTACACTACACATGATCTTGAACTTGGAGCCGTTGTCTTTGCACTCAAATTGTGGAGACATTATTTGTATGGAACTAAGAGCACTATCTTCACCGATCACAAGAGTCTCCAGCACATCTTCGATCAGAAGCAATTGAATATGAGACAGCGTCGATGGATCGAGACGCTCAACGACTACGATTGTGAACTCTGTTATCACCCTGGCAAGGCCAATGTTGTAGCTGACGCTTTAAGCCGAAAGGAGAGGACGGCACCTCTCCGTGTTAGGGCTCTGAACATCACCATCCATTCGAACCTCAACAACCAGATCAGAGTAGCCCAAGTTGAGGCTCTCAAGGAGGAGAACATATCTCACGAGCATTTGAACATACTTGTCTCTCGATTCGAGGTTAGAGAGTCTGGACTCCGATGTTATGCCGGAAGAATTTGGGTACCTTACTATGGAGATCTGCGAAGCCTGATACTTGATGAAGCACACAAATCGAGATATTCGATTCACCCCGGTGCAGGTAAGATGTACCACGACCTTAAAGAACAGTATTGGTGGCCGAATCTTAAGAAGGACGTTGCGACTTATGTTGGTAAGTGTTTGACTTGCTCGAAGGTTAAAGCCGAACATCAGAGACCTTCTGGGTTACTTCAACAGCCGGAAATCCCACAATGGAAGTGGGAAAGGATCACAATGGATTTCATTACTAAGCTGCCGAAGACGGTGGGCGGATGCGATACTATTTGGGTTATTGTTGACCGCCTCACCAAATCTGCACACTTTCTAGCGATGAAGGAAACTGATACAATGGAAAGACTTGCTCAGCTGTACATCAAAGAGGTTGTATCTCGTCATGGTGTACCTTTATCAATCATCTCCGATCGCGATCCCCGTTTTGCTTCCAGATTTTGGCGTTCTTTGCAAGAAGCCATGGGAACTCGTCTTGACATGAGTACTGCTTATCATCCTCAGACTGACGGGCAAAGTGAACGAACGATTCAGACCTTGGAGGACATGCTGCGTGCATGTGTCATTGATTTTGGAAAGGCCTGGGAAAGGCATTTGCCACTCGCCGAATTCTCGTACAATAACAGTTATCACTCAAGCATTAATGCTGCACCTTTTGAAGCATTGTATGGTCGTAAGTGCCGATCTCCTATTTGTTGGGCCGAAGTAGGCGAAAAGCAAATCACCGGACCCGAGGTAGTTCATGAAACCACGGAGAAGATTGCTCAGATTCAAGCTAGACTTAAGACTGCCCGTGATCGCCAAAAGAGCTATGCCGATCTTAAACGGAAAGACTTTGAATTTAATGTTGGTGATCGTGTAATGTTGAAGGTTGCACCTTGGAAAGGTGTGATCCGTTTTGGAAAACGTGGAAAGTTGAACCCACGATACATTGGTCCTTTCGAGATCTTGGAACGTGTTGGACCAGTTGCTTACCGTTTGGATCTACCAGCACAATTGAGCTCAGTTCATCCTACCTTCCATGTGTCAAACTTGAAGAAGTGTCTTGCTGCACCCGAACTCATCATACCTTTGGAAGAACTTACTATTGATGACAAACTCCACTTTGTGGAGGAACCTGTTGAGATTATGGATCGTGAGATCAAAACTTTGAAACGCAACAAGATTCCGATCGTTCGAGTACGATGGAATGCCAAACGAGGACCTGAGTTTACTTGGGAGCGAGAGGATCAAATGATGCGAAAGTATCCTCATCTTTTCCCGACTCCTCCATCTACTTCAGCTTGAATTTCGGGACGAAATTTTCTTTAACAGGTGGGTAATGTAACGACCCTGGTTTTTCCTACGTTATTTATTAATAATTATTATTATTAATACGCTTGATTAAACGAATGTATGTTATTACATTTACATGTTGCTTTAATTGCCCGTACTTGAACTTTAAATGCCCGAAACGTCTTTGTGACACCCGGAACTTGCACGAATAATATTTTAAGATATTATTTACATTCATGATTAATTTTATTAATCATTTTAATTAACTAATGTGATAGGTTAATTACTTGGGCTTTATTTGGTTTAACTTGTGATTTATTTGAACTTGGGCTTTGATTAGTTAATGGACTCATGAACATGGGCTTATAAGCCCACCCTACATCTAAATGGTTTCACTAGCCCACTTCTTCCATGTGTAAGTATCATTTAGGTTGTAACTAGTTAGTTAAAGGCTTTAGAATCTTGTTACAACCTAATCCCCATGCATGGCAAACAAATACCCATCTTTTTAAACTTTAACATGCCATTACCTTGTGGACTAATCCATCCCCCCTCCCCCACCATGAAAACCGTCGGCCATATGGCCTAGAGAAGGGTCATTTTGTTTTCAAAACTTATTAACACTTTCACTTGTAACCTCATTTCCCATTTACACACACAAGTACTTGAATTTCCTCTCAACTTTCTTCCATTTTTCTCTTTTCCTTGTAAGTGACTTAAAGATGTTCTTCCCATCTTTTTCTTTGTAAAAACCGAAACTTGGACTCCCATAATCATCATCATTCTTTGTTCTTTTAATCTTGTTTATTTGTTGTTGATTACTTGTAGTTGTTATCACTTTGTTACTTGTTACTTACTTTCAAACTTTCAAGAACAAGTTCTTCTTTCTTTCTTTTTCTTTTAAAACCGTGGCCTTAGCCACATATATCATCATCAATCTTTATTGTTATTACTTACTCTAGTTTAAGATTAATTACTTGTCTTGTTACTTGTTATTATCTACTTATTTACTTGTCTTTCTTTACTAAGTTTCAAGGAACAAACTTACTAGTTGTTTTCTTCATTATATCTTGTATTTAACAAGAACACAAGAACTAAACTTACTAGTTTATGTTCTACATATTTTGTTTCAAAAGAATACAAGTTCATGTGTTGATTAAAGAAGTCATACTTGGAGTTCATGGAGTAAACTTTCAAGTTTACTTTCTAAAGATCAAACTTTGGTTTGAATCTTTAAAGTATGAACAACCATGAACCTTTCTTGTTTATTTAAGTTTACTACTTCATATTATGCACCTTGTTTACTTGTTTGTTGGTTGTTGGTCAAGATCTACAAGTTAGTCTTGATCTCATTTCTCTTGAACAAAAGTTAACACTATTTAAGTTTCAAGAACAAAGAAGTATAACTTACTAGTTATGACTTCATAAACTTATAAAGGATCTAAGTTATCTAGCTTATGGTCTTCTAAATTTGTCATAAACAAAAGCTATTAAGCTTACATACACTTTACTAGTTGTTGATTTAAGTTTATAACTTGTTTTTACTACTAAAGTCCATGTAAGTGTTGAAACTAAGCTTTGATGTAACCTTGGTTCATCAACACACTTACAACACTTGCACTTGAGTTATGATGGACAAACCTTGGTCAAGATGATGTTAACACATCAACGAGTTGTACACTTGAAGCTATACGCATCAAGGATGAGAACCGTGATGAACATCAAGCACCGAGACAACCGGAACTCTTCAAAACTTACTGTTTCTGTCCAAATGTTTCTGACCTACTGCTTCTGGAACAGACCAGTAGACTTGGGCTGTTCTAACCTTGATTTTTAGATAGAACTTTTCGAGTAGATAACTTTTCATATAGGACTCGTCTTAATCCGAGTTACGGTTTAGGATTTACGGCCCTCCGATCGTTACCATGTCCTTTAACGTTGTGCAGAAATTTCTGACCTACTCGCACTTAGACCGTCGCCACGGTCAAACCAAGACGAGTTTGCTTCTGTAAATTTTACCACACTTAAGGGACTCATAGACGGAGCCATGACCACTGGTCTCACCTTAATTCAGTAAGGGTAGAGGCCGTGGTGACTGACCGAAGTTAGCCTTTGTTTTAAACGACTTTCATAAACGAGTCTTACTTGTTACCTTTTGTTTAATGATGATTGATGATGACCCTTATGACCTTAATTACGTACTTGTAAACCTTTTGAGACGACTTATTGACTTAGTGCTATTTGACTTAGGTTGAGGACGTTTGGACCGTTACTTGCACACCACTTTCCGACTACTACCTTACCATTACTACTAATCATTGTGAGTTATAGCATTCCCTTTTTACTTTAACTTATTTTGGGAACTGAGAATACATGCGGATTTTATGTTTTACATACTAGGCACGAGTACTTAAACTTTATATATGTGTGGGTTATATAACGGCAGAAACATTCCCTTTAGCTCGGTAACGTTTAATCATTGGTTTTTGAACCATGAACGCGAATCTTAGATATGGATCCATAGGGTTTGACATCCCCACTCGGGCTAGTAGCGCTAGCATTTAACGAGTGTTTAATACTTCGAGGTTATACGCACTTGCCAAGTGCACTTTAAGGGGGTACTTTAAACGTTAAGTTAGTTACCGGGTGCTCACGGTTAAGCATATACTTTTACATACTTTTGAAACGCTCGTTGTAGCACTGAAATCTCGTGGCCTACTTACATTACTGTTATACTTAAACTATAGCTCACCAACCTTTGTGTTGACCTTTTTAAGCATGTATTTTCTCAGGTGCTTGAAGTCGCTTCCGCTATCTTACTAGTCGTGCTGTAGAACCCGCTGCCTAGAGTTGTTATCGCATGACTACTTTTGTTGCATTCAAACTTTTTACTTATGAACTTATGTTATGTAACGACCATTATGGTCACGCACACTTATTTAATGCTTCTACTTAGTGAAGCATACTTTTGATTTGTAAAACAATTGACGTATGTTATGACGTCACTTTTATTTATGAATGTAAACTCTGTTTTGAAAACGCATATAGTACTTAACCTTGTAATGATCCTGTTGATGATGGTCCGTACATGATGATTTAGTACGGGGCGTCACACTTGAGCTCACCTACTACGTCATGTGATCGCATGGTTTGTAGGCTGTATGGCCATGCGATCGCATGGCCTTCAAATCTAACTCACACTCGTTGAACTTATCCTGCCGACACCCATTTAAATAATAAATATAATTAATTAATTAATAATCTATATAATTAATTATATATTATATAATATTTACGTGCATAGTTAACTTGTAAAATCATTTCCACTGAGACGTACGTTGGAAAATGATTTATGACTCAGTTTCGGTTTTTCAAACGAAGTTTCGTACGCTTTAAAATATTGTACTTTTCAATTCGTGACTCGTACCTTTGCCAAAATATAGCCTTAAGTCATTAGTAGACTATTTTACACGAAGTGTATCTTATACATTTGACTGTTTTGGTCATTTGCTTCCGTAAATCAACTTCTCATTACTTATCCAAGTATATTTAATTCAAAATATTTTATATCTAAGTTAATATTATATTTTGTAAAATATATACATATATATATCATTATTTAAAATATAAACTTGTACACATTATATATATAATTGATATATAATATTTAGTTTTCAAAACTAATTATATTTCAAAGTTCATTTTAAAATCGTTTAGAAAATATTACTACACGTAACGTTTTCATTTTAAACTTAATTTGATATCATTCATTTTTGTGCTAGTATTTATTCTAAATATCAATCGAATCAAATAACCAAAGTTACTATTGTTTACATAACTAATTTGAAATCATATATATTTCCAATATTCATAAACACATTTTAAATACACGTTGCGAGTTATTTATATATATAATTCTAATAAGTAATATCCTATTGTATATATTCAAATTGTGTTATTTAAACAAGACATTTTAATAATCAAATTGTAAGATTTTGTTTTCCCAGATGGTTGGGACGCCATCTAAAAGGTGGGACACCGTCCTGTTGTAAAGGGCTGGACGTCATCCAGTATTCTGGACGCCGTCCAGTATTCTGGACGCCGTCCAGATGAACTGGCGAGCCAGCTGTCTTGTTTTTAAATATTACAAATGGGTATTTTGGTAATTTCACTTTATGGACGAATTTAAGGCTCTAGATCAGTTGGGGGAATCTCATTTACACCATTTTCAACCACCACTTCTTATCCACTTAAATTCTAGAGAGAGAGAAGGGTTTAGTGTGAGAAAGCTCAATCCAAAGAGGAAGAAGTTGATTTCGGGCCAAACCGCGTATGTTAAAGTTGTTCATCTAATCACTAGCTACCTTGTGATTGTAGTGTTAAGCTCTAACTTTGATTAACTTATTTTAATTTGTTTAAGGGTTAGGGTTTGGGTTAGTGATGAACATAAGACCCATATTTGGTGATTTTGGGTGTTCTTGGATAAGATTGGGTCATGAGGACCCAAGGACGACTAACCTAGGGTTTTAGAAATGTTAAATGGACTTATGAATCATAATTGGTTAGTTAATATCTAGCACACCTAGTTATTAAGCAAATGGGTGTTAATGGGGTTAATGGATGACCTATGATGATGTAGCGTGAGGGTACGAAATAGTATTATTTTTACTAGGAAGTACTATAAAATATGACACAAGTTTTATTAATTTACGGAAGGGATATACCTAAACCTTGCTACAACACTATAGGCAGTGTACCTAATCGTAGAGTAGTGTAATTTTTAGTAAGTCCGGTTAGTTCCACAGGGAGCTAGTGATTACGTACTATATTTTTATAAAACTATATTTATATAAATATATATATATATATATATATAAGTAGTAATATTATTATAAAAGGGGGGGTTTTTACCGTTTAATGACTGGTTTGTCGATTTTATATTTTTAAGCGTAAAGATAAATGACAATAATTAAAGTGCGTAAAATAAATAAATGACGATAAATAAAATAACAATAAATAAAATTGCGATAGAATATGAAATAAAAGGATTATGCTTATTTAAACTTTCGTAATCATGATGTTTGACGTTTTGATTTTAATTAATTGTTACTCAGGTTAATTGTCCTTTGTCCTGGTTTATGTGATACCTATCTGGTTTTTTTCCATAATAGTCCATCGGTCATAAATATAAAGTGCGAGTGTCCTCGTCAAATTACCCTTATACCCGAAGTCAAATATTCCAACTAATTAAGGATTTAAACTGTGACGCAGTTATCACTTCTGTCAACAATTACACCAGTTATCACTGTATGTAATCCACCCCTGTTTTGATTAGATATGAATATTAATTTACCCACTTGATCAGTTTGAATAATCAATTACCCAACCCGAATAATTAATTAAATGATTATAATAGGACAACGTCACTAAATAGGAGAACCATAATCATTATTAATTATTAGGTTAATTAATTTGAAGATAGGTTCGACAGACTCCAATGAGTTGTCACTCAATTAGACAATACCCCCCATCTATTAATAGTCAATAGTCCAATTTCCACAAGTGTCAGTCTTTTGTCCAAACCTTAATTATGGTACAAAGTTCAATAACCCCGTCTTAATATTTTAGCCCAACATCACGATTACTTCGGCTCAAATAAGCATAATAATAACTTAGTTACGAGACATTAAATTAAAAAGGAAGAACATAGCTTACAGTGATGATTAATCGCATAGCGTTGCACGGACAGAATTTCGACTTAAAACCCGTAAAATATTTCTTACAATAACCCAACTAAACCATAACTTTATTATTAAAATTAACTTATATTAAAATTATAATATAAATATATATTACATATTACAGAAGAGAGAAATAAATATGAAGAAAGGTGTATTTTTTCATTACTCCGTGAATTCCATTTTATAGGCAATTGGTGATTTGAAATTTTCACTTATGACCCCTTAACTATGCTCAATTAACAACTTTTTATTATTTATTATTATTCTTATTATAAATTATTTAAATATTATATTATATTCTTGAGCATAGTTAACTTGTAATTTTAGCTCCGTTGCGTCGAGCGTTGAAAGTTGGTTCATGTCTCGGTTCCGGATTTTCTAACGCCTTTTCGTATAATTTAATATCTTGTACTTTGCATTTTGCGGCTTGTACTTTTATAATTTTGAGACGTTTCTCATCAATATATTGAACCACTTGGAGTGTAACTTGTACGTTTGACCATTTTGGACGTTTTGGTCTTTCAAATCTTCGTTTTTGTCTTTAAATCTTCATTTTCGAGCGATTTGCGTCTTTCGTCTTCGCACTTATTTATTTAACTATTACAACTAAAAATAAGGAAATTACATTTAAAAACTTTACATATTGGAACGATATTGCTACTAAATATATGTTCATTTGGAGCACTATCAAATATCCCCACACTTGAACGTTGCTTGTCCTCAAGCAATACAGTCTTGAAACAATATAATACATCACACGAGTCACTTCTTTATCCTTCACACTTTGTACATCAGTGATTTTGATATAGCGGTATAAACAATGACAGTAACGATGGTTAAAGGTGGGTGTGTCATCCACAGTTGCCTCGGGTTTAGGTCAACGACACTTGCAATCAAATAGCCGATTTACTTTCGGTTTTCAAAGCAAAGTGCACATTTGAAAGGTGGTTTACAGTCCCACATGACTATGAAAATGTAGATCCTTAAGGAAATTGGATCTTTATGAAAACATTTGATATTTTTGAAAATTTAATCTAGCTTTTACCCTAGATAAGTTTTCCGGAATAACCCTTCACCGGTGTTTGCAAAATATTTTTTTGTGGGTTGTGTGGGTTTCAGATTTGAAAATTTTAGCTCAACACTTGTGGTTTTGTGTTACCCACTTGCTAACCTTGTATTGGGAAAGCAACACGTCCAGTTTACTTGTTCCGTATATTACCTTTCGGTAAACTACCGTCCGGTTGTAAAGGAAAGCGATGAACAAGAAACTGTTAAGGCAATGTCTAATGACATGCACATGATTATGGTCTTAAAACGTGTCGGATGCTAGTACTATCCTTTGTAGGAGCAATAGTAAAGATCATCCTATGATTTTTCGGTCTGGCACAAGGTCCTGTCTCCGACCATGCTATGCAACCACCGTTTCTTACGGTTGACACCCGATTTGGTTCAGGTGACCTAATGAATTCTGATGAATTCTCAGGATTTTACGTTCAATGGTAATGAACGCATTGAAAATAGGTTTTCAGAAAACAAATCGGTTTTATTTTTGATCAAAATATTTTCTCGTTCAAGCTCGAGTTTAGATATCATTGAATTCCATGAGTTTGTAATTCTCAATCTTTAAGGTCAATCTCTAGGATTGAGTAATATCAGTCTTAAAAGCTGATTTTTGATCTTTAAGGAGATTATCCTTTCTGGGGATTTGATTCATTAGTCTTATCAAGCTAATTTGCACGGTGCCCCCCCATTATGCGAGATAAATCCTTCTCATGGTTAGGATAAATCTGACCACATGGCGACCCTGTTTGATGCTGAGGTCCGTGGATTTTCTGCTGATTTTAGAGATGACTTTTCTAGATTTTTCGTCAACCTACAGCTGGTCTGAACGACAACTTTATGACCTAAATCAAGAAGCGCGTTTCTTTTTCGGAAGACTTTACTTCCTTTTAATGATGGAATTGATTCATCGTGTAGATCCATCTTTCTTACAGTAAATCGGGCAAACCAGTTAATTTAGTCCAAAGTAAAAGCACCTGCAATAACTTTACAAAAACATGTGATAGATAGTTTTTAATTGAATAACTTGGTACATTCTCCCCACACTTGGCTTTTTTCATGCGTCTTTTTATATCTTAATAAATAAATTCAAGCGTTTTAGTTGTTTCTCAATTTATGTCCTTTCCGAGGTAAAAATAATTTCGGCATTAACACCTAGTTTTATCGTTCATAAATATGTATAAACATGATTTTGAATTCATTTAGCTAAAAAATTTTAAAATTTTCATAATATTTAGAAAATAAGCCAAGTATAAACCCGAGAGAATTTATAACCCTTCCCCACACTTGAGATCATGCAATGCCCTCATTTGCATAAAATCAGACTATAATTATAAATTCATGAGGGTGATTAGTGTAGGAAAGTGATTAAAAATACCCAGTTTGTAATTACAAAGCTCGTCGAATGATAGATGGCGCGCCTCATCGTTCATTCCTTCATTTATTATATCACATTTGTTGTTTTGCATCTTGTCGTCAAAATCAGTAGCTTTTGCTGAACTTAATGTTAGTCTTTGAAAGTGCGTTGTTTTACCCTGTTGTTTACATGATAAAATACAAACATATATACATATTTTTAAAGTTGGGTATATTACCCCACGTTCAAAAATTTATAAAATCAAATATTATTTTTTTTGCATACTTTAAATCAATAAAATTAAAAATAATGATGACAAAATTTTTCGTCCCGCCCTCGGGTAAAGTAATTTCGGCTCAACGACCTAGTCTTCAACTCACGACGAATTTTAGAAATCATTTTTTTCAACTTAATGAAATAAAGTAAATTTTTATTTTTAAATTCACACAAAACTTAAAAAGAAAACATATTAATTTCATATAAAACCTAAAAAATAAAAAAATTCAGAATGAGGGGAGAAAACTAGTTCTTTAGTGTCTGCTAGTGGAAAAGACCAATCGGATTCCATTCTCGGAACTACACGAGAACAGAACAACTAACTCCAAATAGCATTTTCTTTTTAGAATATTTGAATCTCCTCACACTTAGGTAGATGTGGTGTCGAAATTGTGATTAACTTCATCGTCAATTTCTCTTGGACCATAATCAACTTGCATATCTGTGACTTTTGCTTTAAGCCAGTGACCAGCTTTTTCCGTAATATCCACAAATTCAACTAGCTTCACCTTTTCTTTAGGCGACAGATTGGATACTAACCGGTTATATAACTTAAAGTTCCCCTTACTTTTAGCATCAATAACCAGTTTAAAAAGTTTCTTCATTGAACTGTTAATAACGGGGTCATTTAATTTCGTATCAACTATGGGGTTCTTTATTATCAAGTCATCATTAGGTGTTACTTCATTTTCCCCACACTTAGGTGTTCTATTATTGTTAAGCATTACCGTTGGAGTTGGTAAAACAACATGGTTCTTACCAATCATTTTTGTCGGTTCAACGGTTTTGGTTTGTGGATATTTAGACTTTCGAATCATAAAGGCGATCGATTTCTCATCATTACTAAGTGTCATTCTACCCTTTCTTACATCAAATAACGCCCCGGTGGATGCTAAGAATGGTCGACCTAAAATTAGAGGAACGTTTGAGTCCTCTTCTATGTCAATGACAATGAATTCGACTAGAAAGGTTAAATTACCTACTTGAACGGGTAGGTTGTCAGCAATTCCAACTGGATGCTTAATGGTTTGATCAAGGAGTCGAACACTCATATCCGTTGGAGTTAACTCACCTACACCTAATCTCTTATATAATGAAAGAGGCATAACACTCACACTTGAACCTAAATCTGCTAGTGCATCATACATGACACAGTCACTAAGTAGACAAGGAATAATAAATTCACCCGGATCACCTACCCTAGGTGGAGGATTTGGTGGAACTGTCTTCACCGGGTTTACTTCTACTGTTTTTGTTTCTTGCACTTTTTTATTCTTCTTCTTCTTCTTTCCAGAGGTATCACAAACTTTATTACCTATTACTTGCTCATACTCAACTCCTTTTCTTGGAAACGGGATGGGTGGTCTGTATGGTGCCACCACTGGCTTTACATACTCGGGTGGTGGTGGTGGTGTAACTTCTTCATTGTTACTTACATCTAAAACCTCCCCATCTTCTGATGCTGGTTTTTCAGAATTTGTTGAAACCATATTAACATTTTCATTCCGAGGATTTACTTCAGTATTACTCGGTAGCTTTTCTTGTTTCCTTTCACTCATCAATCTAACAAGAGTACCTACTTGTTTTTCTAGATTCAAAATAGAAACTTGTTGAGTTCTAAATGACTGATCAAACCTCTCATTCGTTTGAGTTTGAGTTTCAATAAATTGTGTTTGAGATTCAACTAGCTTAAATACCACTTCTTCCAGATTTGACTTTTTCTCTTCGGTTTGTTGTGGTGGTTTATACAAGCCAGGTCTTTGTTGATTGAAAGTGTTGTTTTGAGTTGGTTGGTTATTCGGACCTTGTTGGTTATACGAGTTATTGTCGGGTCCTTTTGGATTGTAAAGAATGTTTTGATTTCGATTGAAGTTTGGCCTTGGCGGTTGATAATTATTCTGATAACTATTTTCTAGCCTTTGGTTCATGTAGACAACATTCTCACGTTGTTCCATCGTTTGTTCAATGTGACAGTCTTTCATTAAGTGTGGTCCACCGCATTGCTCACAACTGATTCGTATTGCGTGAATATCTTTATTCATCTTTTCCATTCGTCTCTCGAAAGCATCTATTTTTGCGGAAACGGAATCAAAGTTATGGCTAGAATCGGCTCTAGCCGCTTTAGATGAACGATATATATCTTTCTCTTGGTGCCAATCATGAGAGTGGGAGGCTGTGTTATCAATAATTTTGTAAGCTTCAGTTGTGGTTTTCTTCATAATGGAACCACCAGCTGTTATGTCGATGTCTTTTCGTGTAGCAACGTTGACACCTTGGTAGAATATTTGTACTATTTGATAAGTGTCTAAACCGTGTTGAGGACATCCTCTCAACAACTTTCCAAATCTTATCCACGCCTCATATAGAGTTTCATTTGACTTTTGTGTGAACGTAACAATTTCTCCTTGAAGTCTCACGGCTTTAGATGCCGGAAAGAATCTTTTAAGAAATTTCTCAACTAAAACATCCCATGTGTCAAACGCCCCTTCAGGTAACGATTCTAACCAATCTTTGGCTTCTCCCTTTAAAGTCCAGGGAAACAACATGAGATAGATCTGTTCATCCTCAACTTCTCGGATTTTGAATAGTGTACAGATCCTATTAAACGTACGAAGATGTTCGTTTGGATCTTCCTTCGGCGCACCACTATATTGACACTGATTAGTTACCATGTGTAGGATTTGTCCTTTGATTTCATAATCTGGCGCATTAATGTCTGGCTTAATAATGGCGTGACCTTGGCCCGTGCGTGTGGCTCTCATTCGGTCTTCCATACTTAGAGGTTCCAGATTTTCCATAATTGAATTTGTTGAATACGAATCACTAGAAGATTCTGATTTAATGGTTTGTGCTTCAGGAGGAATGATTAGTGGTTCTGGATCTTGGAATTGTCCATGAATATTCTCCGGATTCTCAATTGTGAGGTCGGGTTCAAAAGATGGATTATCAGAAATTTGAGTTGGAGTTCTTGGTCGACTAGATGATGATTCTAAAGAAAAATCAACGGCGACAATATTGGCTAGATGTCTTGATCGAGTTATAGGTGGTGAACGTATGAAAGGTGGTGAATGTTTTACTCGGTGCATTCACTGAATATCCTATTAGTTTTTAAAAGGAAAGAAAAATTATATAAGTTATCCAATTAATAGACTTTTCTGATTTTACCCACGTTTCGAATAGCCAAAAAATGCAGTAGAGGGGCAGGATTCGTTTGGTCTCAATATAATTGAGTACTGTTTGGCTCCAATAACCCGGTCCACGTACAAATCCAACTATTACTACGAACCAGAAAATTTTGATGTCTATCAATTTAACCACTTAAAATAAATTTTCGTAATTTTAAGAAATTTAGATAAGAAGTAGAATAAAAATCTTATCCTAAAACTAGAATAGCGAGAAATAAGAAAGAAAAAAAAACGCGTCGAAAAAGGTCGAAAAATAAAAGGTCCAAAAATAGGCGTCGAAAAATAAAAATAAGAAAGTAGCGCGAAAAACGGCGTCGCAAAATTCTAAAGCACATAAATCTTAGTCTAAGGAATAAGCACTTAAGTGATTTTACGGCAAACCTAAAAATTATAGAAATAAAAATAACTATGGCAAAACTAAACTTAATACTAAAAATTGTAACTAGAGTCTAAAAATCTAAAGGTAATAAAAAAAGAACTTTTTTTTTTAATTTTTTTTTTATATTTCGTTTTTTAAGGATTTTAAAATTTTTTTTAAAATTTTTTTTTTTTATATATATATTTTTTTTTAAACTTTTTTTTTTTAAATTTTTCTTTAAAAAAACGATTTTTTTTACAATTTTTTTTTTAAAACGAATTTTTTTTACACAATTATTTTTTTTTTTTTAAACGAAATTTTTTTTTCTTTAAAAAAAACAATTTTTTTACCCAATTTTTTTTAAAGGAATTAATAATTTTTTTATTATTATTTTTTTTTTCAAAACTTTTTTTTAACTCATTTACTATTCATGAATAGTAAATAAAAAGAAATTAATTAATTTACTATTCACATGAAAGCGACATGATAGAAATTATTAATTGCAAGTTACATAATATACCCCTGAAATATTTAATAAATACGACTATTTAAAACTTTTACGATTCAAAATAGTAAAGGAAAGAAATTAATTAATTTACTATTCACATGAAAGCGACATTGTAGAAATTATTAATTATAAGTTACATAATATACCCCTGAAATATTTAATAAATACGACTTTTTAAAACTTTTAAAACTTTTACTTATCAAAATTGATTCTAAAATATTATTATATTATTATATTTTATTTCAATATTATTATATTATTATATTTATTAAATTATTATATTTAAATTAATATATCTTTAATCAATCAAAAACTAAAAAAAAAAACTTAAATACCCCGTGAAAACACAAAAAGTGTCGCCGAAATTACTTTTTTTTATAACTATATTTTTACAGATATAAATTAAAAATATAGCGTTTTAGCGCTCCCCGGCAGCGGCGCCAAAAACTTGATGATGTAGCGTGAGGGTACGAAATAGTATTATTTTTACTAGGAAATACTACAAAATATGACACAAGTTTTATTAATTTACGGATGGGATATACCTAAACCTTGCTACAACACTATAGGCAGTGTACCTAATCGTAGAGTAGTGTAGTTTTTAGTAAGTCCAGTTCGTTCCACAGGGAGCTAGTAATTACGTACTATATTTTTATAAAACTATATTTATATAAATATATATATATATAAGTAGTAATATTATTATAAAAGGGGGGTTTTTACCGTTTAATGACCGGTTTGTCGATTTTATATTTTTAAGCGTAAAGATAAATGACAATAATTAAAGTGCGTAAAATAAATAAATGACGATAAATAAAATAACAATAAATAAAATTGCGATAGAATATGAAATAAAAGGATTATGCTTATTTAAACTTTCGAAATCATGATGTTTGACGTTTTGATTTTAATTAATTGTTACTCGGGTTAATTGTCCTTTGTCCTGGTTTATTTGATACCTATCTGGTTTTTGTCCATAATAGTCCATCGGTCATAAATATAAAGTGCGAGTGTCCTCGTCAAATTACCCTTATACCCGAAGTCAAATATTCCAACTAATTAAGGATTTAAACTGTGACGCAGTTATCATTTCTGTCAACAATTACACCAGTTATCACAGTATGTAATCCACCCCTGTTTTGATTAGATATGAATATTAATTTACCCACTTGATCAGTTTGAATAATCAATTACCCAACCCGAATAATTAATTAAATGATTATAATAGGACAACGTCACTAAATAGGAGAACCATAATCATTATTAATTATTAGGTTAATTAATTTGAAGATAGGTTCGACAGACTCCAATGAGTTGTCACTCAATTAGACAATACCCCCTATCTATTAATAGTCAATAGTCCAATTTCCACAAGTGTCGGTCTTTTGCCCAAACCTTAATTATGGTACAAAGTTCAATAACCCCGTCTTAATATTTTAGCCCAACATCACGATTACTTCGGCTCAAATAAGCATAATAATAACTTAGTTACGAGACATTAAATTAAAAAGGAAGAACATAGCTTACAGTGATGATTAATCGCGTAGCGTTGCACGGACAGAATTTCGACTTAAAACCCGTAAAATATTTCTTACAATAACCCAACTAAACCATAACTTTATTATTAAAATTAACTTATATTAAAATTATAATATAAATATATATTACATATTACAGAAGAGAGAAAGAAATATGAAGAAAGGTGTATTTTTTCATTACTCCGTGAATTCCATTTTATAGGCAATTGGTGATTTGAAATTTTCACTTATGACCCCTTAACTATGCTCAATTAACAACTTTTTATTATTTATTATTATTCTTATTATGAATTATTTAAATATTATATTATATTCTTGAGCATAGTTAACTTGTAATTTTAGCTCCGTTGCGTCGAGCTTTGAAAGTTGGTTCATGTCTCGGTTCCGGATTTTCTAACGCCTTTTCGTATAAATTAATATCTTGTACTTTGCATTTTGCGGCTTGTACTTTTGTAATTTTGAGACGTTTCTCATCAATATATTGAACCACTTGGAGTGTAACTTGTACGTTTGACCATTTTGGACGTTTTGGTCTTTCAAATCTTCGTTTTTGTCTTTAAATCTTCATTTTCGAGCGATTTGCGTCTTTCGTCTTCGCACTTATTTATTTAACTATTACAACTAAAAATAAGGAAATTACATTTAAAAACTTTACATATTGGAACGATATTGCTACTAAATATATGTTCATTTGGAGCACTATCAACCTGAAATGGGTGTGTGACTTTAAAATGGTTAAATGGGTAATAATTGACCTAGTTGGGAAAGATGGGTATGAAATACCCTAATTGTGTATTAGTTAGTATTGTTGGACCTTAGTCACTAGCTTTTAGTGATATGTGATGGTCTTGACCGTAAATGGACGGTTTTGGTGAAAATGGGGCATTTAATGCATTTAAGTCATTAAATGCACATGAGTGAATGGTTGGTGTTTAGTCCAACTAGTTTGTGTGTTAATTGAGTACTTATTGTATTAGGTACTTTGCCTTGAAGCTTGCGAAAGTATAAAACATTCACCGAAGGCGTTAAGGTGAGTGGAATAATTATGCATGTATGTATATAGTGTATTTATTTGTGTGCTATGGTATGAACCACGGATCCAGTAGTGCCATAGTATGTGCGAGTGTGCTATGATGTGAACCACAGAGCCAGTAGCATCATGGTATGTGTGTTGTAGTGTGAACCACGGAGCCAGTAGCACTATAGCACGAGTCGTTAAAGTGTGAACCACGGAGCCGGTAGCACTATAAAAGAGTATGACTCGTGTTGTGATGTGAACCACGGAGCTGGTAGTACTATAAAATGAGGTGTGAACCATGGAGCAGGTAACACCAAAGTGTGAACTACGGAGCCGGTAGCACTATAAAAGAGTATGACTCAAATGCATAGTGACGTGAACCACGGAGCCGGTAGCGTCATAGCATTGTGTATGGTGTGAACCACGGAGCCGGTAGCACCATGACGCGTTTATGGTTAACCATATAGTTTGTGTATGTGTTGTTGTATAGCATAATATATTATTTCGGTGAATATGCTATTGATTATGCTAGTTGCGGTATTTGGATGTTATTAGCTTATACTTGGAGTTGGTATGCTAATTGTTATTACTAGCGATTTTGCGGTGTGTGTAAGTGTATGCAAGTTGGTATCTTATATATGTATATGTATAATTATTGCATTCACTAAGCATTTTGCTTACTCTCTCGTTGTTTACTCTTTTTAGGTTCCGGCGTGGACAAGGGTAAGGGTGTTCGTTTGGATTAGAGGCCTCCCTCTTTGTTTTGGATAGGGGACGCTTTTGGGAAGATTAGTTTCCGAAGTTTGACCAAGATGTGGGTAGTTTAACCCTAAACACCATGCTCTAGGTGTCGTTTGGAATTTAAACTCTTATGGTCGAAACTTGTATTTTTGAACGAAATTCGTAAAATGGCCGATGTGGGCCCGATGTCGTAAAACTTGGTTTTATTGTGGAAACTTCTTAGTTTTAATTATATTATCATGATGTGAAAAGCATTTTGTTTAAAAGTGTCGGGAAGTGAGTTTTTTGCTCATGTAATTTGGACACCTTGATCAGAATCTGGCAGTTCATTTGGACGCCGTCCAGATCTTCTGGACGCCGTCTAAGTCTTCTTTGCTGGAAGCCGTCCAGATAACTGGACGCCGTCCAGATGTGTTGAAACAGAATTTTTTTTTTGGTCGTATTTGGTATAACGAGGCTCGGGTCGTTACAAGTGGTATCAGAGCATGGTCTAAGGAATTTAGGCGACTTGAGATAAGTGCCTAGACTTAGACTTTATTGTATATGCGCATTATGCGGGACTTGTAGGAGACGGGTCAGACCGGGAATTGGTTAGTGCCTAGGTTTAGGTGAACTAACTATGCGCTAATTGTTTTGTGTTGTGTTTTGCGATCATCAAGTGAGATAGACGTTGTACTAGCAAGTTAATGCGACGTGCTCGCGTAACAATGATTAGCTACCATTGTTACAGGTTCAAATCGTGTCAAACGAGCAATGTACGACGATTGTTGAGCAAGATGGGGCGGTGAGGTGTATATGTATATATTTGTGTCTTGTCCTCTCGTTTCATTGTTTAGTCTATTTCCGTTTTATAGTATGAAGATGAGAAACGGACCCGAGAACAATGATGGAGGTACGAGTGAGGATGTTGAGTTCACAACCAAAGTTGAGGCCATCTTTAAACGTCAAAAAGCGGAGTTTCTCGAAGACGTTAAGAATATGTGTCTAGATACGATTGACGGGCAACTAGTCAATGTGGTTAAGGAACAAGTTAAACTTGTTCTACAAGAAGATAATGTGGGGAGACGTGACTTTTTCTACAAGAATTTCAAGGATTCTCAACCTCCCACCTTTGAAGGTGAACGAGACCCTCTTAAGAGTGCCCGTTAGATCTCCGATATGGAGGGGGCTTTTCGTACTTGTGAATGCCCTTTCGATAAGAAGACAAGGTACGGGTGTAGTATGTTGCGCGGCGATGCTAAATTGTGGTGGGACGCGAAGATCCAACTTTATGGTGAAGAACAATGTATGGATTTCACTTGGGAAGAGTTCAAGGCGGAGTTTTTCAACAAGTACCGAATTTCGGCCGATTTTACTAGACCTAAGGACGAGTTGCGTGCCTTGAGGCAAGGGTCGATGGATTTGAACACTCTCAAATCCGTTTTCTTGTCAAAGACCCAATTTTGCTCGGAGTACGTCGGGAATGATAAAATGTTGAAGGAAGACTTATATCGAACCTTGAACGATAGTTATCAAGAAAAGATTAGTGTAAGCGTGGTAAAAAGTTTTGATGAGTTGTTCAATATGGCCAAAAGTTTTGAAGCGCTTGTGTTGAGAAAGAGTGGCTTTACGTTTGGCAAAAGGAAGTTTGAAGCTACTAGTCATTCGAACAAGAAAAGTAAGGGTACGGGTGAGAGTGTTGGTAATGTGAAGAAGGGTACGTCCGGGGGTTTTGGACCCAAGTGTTATAATTGTGGGCCACAAGGACTCATGGCTCGTGATTGCACCAAGCCATCTTCTACAACCAAACTCACTTGTTATAATTGTGGTAAGGAAGGGCACCAAAGGCCAGAGTGTCCCAATTCGAACACCGATCGTGTTAAGAAGTTGGAGAAGGCGGCGGGTACGACTCGGGGAGGTAATTATTTAATGACCCATGATGAGGGCAAGCAATCCAACTAAGTTGTCTCAGGTACTTTCATGGTTATCTCTAATCCGGCAAGGATACTATTTGATAGCGGTGCAAATTTGTCTTTTGTGTCGTCTCGTTTTGTGTCTAAGCTTGATAAACCATTAGCTAAGTTAAGTCATCCAGTAGAAGTTGAAATAGCGGATGGTAAGACGGTGCTAGGGGTTGATGTTTGTAACGATTATGATATTGTGTTTGGTTCCGAAACGTTTAAAATTGATCTTATCCCGATGACCTTGGGTGAATTTGATATCGTCGTTGGTATGGATTGGCTCGATCGTTATAGAGCTGATATTGCATGCCATGAAAAATCTATTCGTGTTAATACCCCAAGTGGGGGAGAGTTAATTATTCATGGCGAGAGACGGAGAAGACTTGTGCCATTATGCACTTATGCACGGGCACGTCATTTTCTTGTTAGTGGTGGCATGGCTTTTCTTGCTCATGTAGTTGATACTCGTGAAGAGCCACCATTCATTCGTGAAATTTCGGTGGTTAGTGAATTCGAAGACGTTTTTCCAGATGAATTACCGGGTGTTCCAGTGAAAAGACAAGTTGAATTTGGCATCGAGTTGGTTCCGGGTGCTACTCCCATTGCTAAAACTCCTTATCGTTTAGCACCAACGGAGATGCAAGAGTTGTTAAATCAAACCCAAGAGTTGCTTGAAAAGGGTTTTATTCGACCGAGTAATTCACCATGGGGAGCTCCGGTTTTATTCGTGAAGAAGAAAGATGGTAGTATGCGGATGTGCATCGATTATCGGGAGTTGAATAAAGTGACGATCAAGAATAACTATCCATTGCCTCGGATTGACGATTTTTTTGATCAACTTCAAGGCGCGACTTATTTTTTAAAAATCGACTTAGGGTCCAGCTATTACCAAATGCGGGTCCGTGAGGAAGATATTGAGAAAACGGCCTTTCGAACACGTTATGGGCATTTTGAGTTTGTAGTTATACCTTTTGGTCTTACGAATGCACCGGCGGCATTCATGGATCTTATGAACCGAGTGTGCCAACCTATGTTGGACAAGTCGGTGATTGTGTTCATTGACGACATACTTGTCTATTCGAAGAGTATGAAGGAACATGAACATCATTTGCGTAGTGTGTTGAAGACGTTGTGGAAGGAGAAGTTGTATGCAAAATTCTCCAAATGTGAATTTTGGCTAAGGAAAGTTCAATTCCTTGGTCATATTGTGAACAAAGATGGTATTCAAGTAGATTCGGGGAAGATTGAGACTGTAAAGAGTTGGGGACGACCGACTACGCCTACGGAAATCCGAAGTTTCCTCGGATTGGCTGGTTATTATCGTCGGTTTATCCAAGACTTTTCTAAAATCGCTTCTCCTTTGACGAAGTTGACGAGAAAGAACGCGAGATTAAATTGGGAGAACGAGCAAGAAATTTCTTTTCAATTGTTAAAAGAGAAATTATGTCAAGCTCTGGTGTTAGTGTTGCCGGAAGGGGTAGAAGACATGACGGTTTATTGTGATGCGTCTTTAAATGGGCTCGGGTGTGTTTTAATGCAAAGAGGTAAAGTCATCGCTTATGCCTCTCGACAATTAAAGGAACACAAAATAAGATACCTGACTCATGATCTTGAGTTGGTGGCGGTGGTGCATGCGTTAAAAATTTGGCGCCATTACTTGTACGGTGTTAAGTGTACGATTTATTCGGATCACAAGAGCTTAAAACATCTTTTTGATCAACGAGATTTGAATTATCGTCAACGTATGTGGATGGACGTGGTAAAAGATTACGATTGTGAAATACTTTATCATCCGGGTAAGGCGAACGTGGTCGCGGATGCATTAAGTCGGAAGAGTCAACATCCGGCGATACGAATAGGATCGTTACGCATGATTATTACTAACGATTTTCTTGTAAAGCTCGGTGAGATACAAATTGAAGCTTTTGTTAATAACAAACATGAGGAACAGATCGTGGGCCAAACGGAGTTTATTACCTTAGGTCCGCATGGTGTGTTGTCCTTTCAAGGACGAGTGTGGGTGCCTAGAATGGGAGATTTCCGACGAGTTCTACTTGATCAAGCACATAAGTCAAAGTATTCCATTCATCCGGGCGCGACGAAGATGTATCTTGATTTAAAGAAGGAGCATTGGTGGCCGGGCATGAAATGTGATGTTGTAAAGTATGTTGAACAATGCGTCACGTGTTTGCAAGTTAAAGCCGAACACCAAAAGTCGTATGGTATGTTACAACTGTTAGAAATTCCGAAATGGAAATGGGAGCACATTACCATGGATTTCATCACAAAGTTACCAAAGGCGGCGAGAGCCCAATTTGACTCGATTTGGGTAATAGTTGATCGATTAACGAAAAGTGCTTTGCTTCTTCCCATTCGGGAAGCGATATAGTCGAAGATCTTGGCTAAGTTGTTTATCAAGGAGGTGATATCGAGACACGGGGTTCCTATATCTATTATTTCGGATCGAGATACTCGTTTCACATCTCGGTTTTGGGAAAAGTTTCATGAAGATATGGGTACACAATTAAAATTGAGCACGGCGTACCATCCTCAAACGGACGGTCAAATCGAACGTACGAATCAAACATTGGAGGATATGTTACGGGCGTGTATTATTTCGGTGGAAGTTGGGATGAGCACTTGCCCTTGGTGGAATTCTCGTACAATAATAGTTATCATACTAGTATCGGGATGCCACCTTATGAGATGCTTTATGGGCGGAGGTGTCGAACTCCGATTTGTTGGGGTGAAGTGGGACAAAAGGAAATCGGGAGTACCCGATTTGGTTTTGGAGATGAATAGCAAGATTGAGATAATTCGGACTCATTTGAAAGCGGCTCAAGATAGACAAAAGTTGTATGCCGACAAACGTAGGTGATTGATTGAGTTCCAAGAGGGTGACATGGTGATGCTTAAGGTTTCGCCATGGAAGGGTATTATTCGTTTTCGAAAACGGGGAAAGTTAGCTCCTCGGTTTATTGGGCCATTTAAAATTTTATCTCGTGTTAGTGAAGTTGCGTATCATTTGGAATTACCCGAAGACCTTGCGGGGATCCATAACACATTTCATGTTTCCCATCTCCGTAAGTGTCTTGCGGATGATTCTTCATGGATGCCATTAGATGAAATTGAACTAAACAACAAGTTAGAGTATGTTGAGGAGCCGATTGCGATACTCGGCAAAAAGGTAAAAAGGTTGAGGAATAAAGAGGTGAGAACTTATAAAGTTCAATGGTGTCGTAGTAAAGGTTCCGAGTTTACTTGGGAGCCCGAAGAGTTTGTGTTTGTGTATCTTCCCTCTTATCATGCGGCTGGGATTGCGAGGACGCAATCCGGTTCAAGTGGGGGAGAGTTGTAAGATCCTGTTTTCCCAGATGGTTGGGACATAGTCCAAAAGGTGGGACGCCGTCCTGTTGTAAAGGGCTGGACGCCGTCCAGTATTCTCGACGCTGTCCAGATGAACTGGCGAGCCAGCTGTCTTGTTTTTAAATATTACAAATGGGTATTTTGGTAATTTCACTTTGTGGACGAATTTAAGGTTCTAGATCAGTTGGGGGAACCTCATTTACACCATTTTCAACCACCACTTCTTATCCACTTAAATTCTAGAGAGAGAGAAGGGTTTAGTGAGAGAAAGCTCAATCCAAAGAGGAAGAAGTTGATTTCAGGCCAAACCGCGTGTGTTAAAGTTGTTCAACTAATCACTAGCTACCTTGTGATTGTGGTGGTAAGCTCTAACTTTGATTTCCTTATTTTAATTTGTTTAAGGGTTAGGGTTTGGGTTAGTGATGAACATAAAACCCATATTTAGTGATTTTGGGTGTTCTTGGGTAAGATTGGGTCATGAGGACCCAAGGATGACTAACCTAGGGTTTTAGAAATGTTAAATAGACTTATGAGTCATAATTGGTTAGTTAATTTCTAGCACACCTAGTTATTAAGCAAATAGGTGTTAATGGGGTTAGTGGATGACCTGAAATGGGTGTGTGACTTTAAAATGGTTAAATGGGTAATAATTGACCTAGTTGGGAAAGATGGGTATGAAATACCCTAATTGTTTATTGGTTAGCGTTGTTGGACATTAGTCACTAGCTTTTAGTGATATGTGATGGTCTTGACCTTAAATGGACGGTTTTGGTGAAAATGGGGCATTTAATGCATTTAAGTCACTAAATGCACATGAGTGAATGGTTGGTGTTTAGTCCAACTAGTTTGTGTGTTGATTGAGTACTTATTGTATTAGGTACTTTGCCTTGAAGCTTGCGGAAGTATAAAACATTCACCGAAGGCGTTAAGGTGAGTGGAATAATTATGCATGTATGTATATAGTGTATTTATTTGTGTGCTATGGTATGAACCACGAAGCCGGTAGTGCCATAGTATGTGCGAGTGTGCTATGATGTGAACCACGGAGCCGGTAGCATCATGGTACGTATGTTGTAGTGTGAACCACGGAGCCGGTAGTACTATAGCACGAGTCGTTAAAGTGTGAACCAAGGAGCCGGTAGCACTATAAAAGAGTATGACTCGTGTTGTGATATGAACCATGGAGCCGGTAGCATCAAAGTGTGTACAACGGAGCCGGTAGCACTATAAAATGAGGTGTGAACCACGGAGCAGGTAACACCAAAGTGTGAACCACGTAGTTGGTAGCACTATAAAAGAGTATGACTCAAATGCATAGTGACGTGAACCACGGAGCCGGTAGCGTCATAGCATTGCGTATGGTGTGAACCACGGAGTCGGTAGCACGATGACGCGTTTATGGTTAACCATATAGTTTGTGTATGTGTTGTTGTATAGCATAATATATTATTTCGGTGAATATGCTATTGATTATGCTAGTTGAAGTATTTGGAGGTTATTAGCTTATACTCGGAGTTGGTATGCTAATTGTTATTACTAGCGATTTTACGGTGTATGTAAGTGTATGCAAGTAGGTATATTATATATGTATATGTATAATTATTACATTCACTAAGTGTTTTGCTTACCCTCTCATTGTTTACTCTTTTTAGGTTCCGGCGTGGAAAAGGGAAAGGGTGTTCGTTTGGATTAGAGGCCTCCCGCTTTGTTTTGGATAGGGGACGCTTTTGGGAAGATTAGTTTCCGAAGTTTGACCAAGATGTGGGTAGTTTAACCCCAAACACCATGCTCTAGGTGCCGTTTGGAATTTAAACTCTTATGGTCGAAACTTGTATTTTTGAACAAAATTCGTAAAACGGCCGATGTGGCACTTCGTAAAACTTCGTAAAACACCTTGATCAGAATCTGGCAGTTCATTTGGACGCCGTCCAGATCTTCTGGAAACCGTCCAAGTCTTCTTTGCTGGACGCCGTCTAGATGTGTTGAAACAGAATTTTTTTTGGGTCGTATTTTGGTATAACGAGGCTCGGGTCGTTACAAGTGGTATCAGAGCATGGTCTAAGGGATTTAGGCGACTTGAGATAGGTGCCTAGACTTAGACTTTATTGTATATGCGCGTTATGTGGGACTTGTAGGAGACGGGTCGGACCGGGAATTAGTTAGTGCCTAGGTTTAGGTGAACTAACTATGCGCTAATTGTTTTGTGTTGTGTTTTGCGATCATCAAGTGAGATAGACGTTGTACTAGCAAGTTAATACGACGTGCTCGCATAACAATGATTAGCTACCATTGTTACGGGTTCAAATCGTGTCAAACGAGCGATGTACGATGATTGTTGAGCAAGATGGGGCGGTGAGGTGTATATGTATATATTTGTGTCTTGTCCTCTCATTTCATTGTTTAATCTATTTTCGTTTTATAGTATGAAGATGAAAAACGGACTCGAGAACAATGATGGAGGTACGAGTGAGGATGTTGAGTTCACGGCCAAAGTTGAGGCCATCTTTAAACGTCAAAAAGCGGAGTTTCTCGAAGACGTTAAGAAGATGTGTCTAGATACGATTGACGGGCAACTAGTCAATGTGGTTAAAGAACAAGTTAAGCTTGTTCTACAAGAAGATAATGTGGGGAGATGGGTGATATTGCACATTTCTCATATATTTATCATGGCAATATCCTTCATTTTTAGTCCATTTGGATACGGTTTTGGTCTTTATTCGCGATAATTGGGAGGATTATGATTCGAGAGCCGAGAAGATCTTTTATACGCCTTTTTGATCATTTTGAGGTATGTTCCATGTTATTTTATCAGCAGTGCCTTAATATGATGAAGCAATGAGGTTTTAGGCATTTTTATGGTGTAAAATGATGAAGATTATGTGCAAGTGTTAAGCCGCGGCGCGGCCAGAAGGCCTGCGGCGCGGGTTATGCCTAATTTTGAGGGTCGAGCATTGTGAAAAAGGTGGGATTCTGGCTACGTTTTAAGCCGCGGCGAGGCCCGAAGGCCCGCGGCGCGGGTCGTTACTGTTGTCGGTTTTGTAGCTATAAATAGGGAATTAAACCCTAACTTTTGATCACTTTTTATCCTGACGAATTCCAGCAACTTTGGGGCGATTTTTAGTGATTCTTGGGGAATCCCAACATCATCTAATCAACTCAATCATTCCGGAAACACGTTTTGATTCGTCAATCGTTCAAGATCAAGATTTCAATTAGGTTTAACTCTTATCAACAATAATGAATTATCTTAATTGTTTGTTTTTGATTTCTTTTGTTGCCATGGTTATTAGCTAAGTTATTTAATGTTTGTCTAGACTTATAAACCTATGTGTTGGATGCTACTTATCAGTTATTCGTTTAATTTATGATGTTTTGATGTTTGAATTAAAGAACGATTCTTATTAAAGCTAGACTTTTCGATTTAATTGGTTGTGTACTTGTTTGATAGGATGAGAGTTCATTAATTTAGTACATAAATTTACAATTGGTTTGTCTTAATTGATTGTTTGCTTACTCGAAGACGAGAGTAAATTGAATTCAAAAGACTCGACGAAATAGGGGTGAATTATACACAACGAGAGTTGGTGTGATTGTGATTCGAGTCTTCATCTCAGTCGAAATATTTGGTCACAATTAGGAGGTCTTAGGCTACGGGGAATTCCGTGTCGTGTAATCATAATTGAAGTGTTTGCGCTGGGGAATTCCAGGTGAAATGACTAGATAATTCACATAAGTTAGATAATAGCTGGGGCTTAATCTAAATGCATCCAATACTAGGTGTAAAAGGTCTAGACAAGCATTCGTTCTCCTATTTGTTTACAACTATCTTATTTTTACTTGTTCGTTAGCTTTAAAGCTTAAATCTTAAAATACCAAAAATATTGTTCTTTCTTGTTATCAATTAAAGCTATCTTTGATTTGGCTAATCGTTAAATAGCCACCAAGACTATTATCTCGTAATTTCTATTTTCTAGATTAACTTAGTTTATTTCCATTAGTTACAATCTTTATTTTCACGTCTAAACTGTCCTTGGAACGAATACGGATTTACCAACTTTATAATATTACACGATCGGGTACACTGCCCATTAGTGTGTGATGACCCGGGAATTTCCGACTAAATTTAAACTTTAATCTTTAAATATTCCTGACACGATAAGCAAAGTCTGTAATGTTGAGTCACAAAATTTTTGAACTGTTTCATATATTCGTTTGACTTTCGACCATTCCCGACGATTCACGAATAACTATTTGTAAATAGATAACATATATATTTAAATAGGTATTTATAATTTGAAATATAATTTGAAATATTATATATTTTAATTATTAGAATTTATATTGTAAAATAAATAAAATGCGATGTAATGGAAACTATATTTAATTATAGATAGATAAATATAAATATGTATATAAATATTACTTGTAAATATATAAAGTTATATTAAATCTATTTGTTTAAAAATATATGATATTATTGTTTTAGTAATTAAACTTGATATTTTAAACCTGTATATATATATATATATACATAGTGTATATTAAATATAATTAATTTTGAACTTAAATTGTAAATGTCTGTAACTTTCGGTTGACGTTTAATTATTTTAAAATAGGTCTAATATATATATATATATATATATATATATATATATATATATATATATATATATGAAGTTTTAAAATAAAAGTTGAACTGTAAATCGATTACGAAGATTTTAAATCTATTAAAAGTATTTTTTACCTTTTTAAGTTTAAATATTAGTACTCCGTACATGTGAATCGGAACAAAAAATAAATAATTTTCGAACCTTTTTGATCAGGTTTCAAACAGGTAATGAGTGAAATAATTAAATATGTTTAATCTAAAAATTTTCGATTTTTAGGAACCCTTTTATACATTAACTGTTTAGCAATGGACACGATATGGCCATCCGGGATAAACTGTTGGTAGAATTATTATTTAAATTCACAGGTTTTAAAATTTATTTGATTATATAATTATTATTATATTATTAATAATATTCGATTTATGATAGTATTTGTTTTACTCTCCCACTACCAAAACTTTATGTTTTCCACTTGTATTATAATATATAACTATCTATATCTATTATTATAACTAGCATCACCCTTAACCTTTTCACCTTGATTTAATCCCAAACAACTGTGCCTAATTGAAATTCGTTGGAGATTTGCTGTGCACTCTTGTTTTACTTTAGATTATACTATTATATCATTATTATCACAGTTGTATATATAATTAGGTAATATTTATGTATCATGATATATATCATTCTTTTGTCAATCACCTCACCACTCATTCTCCTGTGATCAACCTTAACTATCACCTTTATATGATCAACACCGGGGCCATAACCTTCGGCCACCATTCGTCTACCACAAACCACCACCACCTTCAGTTCATCAAACTATCATAAATCCACCATAGATCACCCGAACCTTTACTGTTTATGTCTTCTTGTTACGAGAACAAACCTCCATCACCATGACTGTTACTACTACGGTTTCGGTTTCAAGTTCAGTTCATCACCATATTTTTGGTTTTCTTCCTCGTGAAACCCTCACCATCGTAAACCCATTAAACTCCATAACCACCCTCGTGTAATCACCACCCAACACCCACTTCCACCATCGTTAACAACTAACCCATCTCCATCACCATGAAATACCTCAACCGCCACCCTCAATCATCTTTTCTCTCTCTTAATTTTTTTCGCATATCACGATTTCAAAACTTGCTGTTATCTTTCATGTTTCTATCCTCCTGTTCGATTAGAAACAAACCCAAGAATCCGTTTACTGTTTCATTCCTATTCAATCAAAATCACCATTTTTTTTCTTTTCGATGAAGTGCTGCTGCTACAGCAGTGTGTTTCGGTTTCGCCACCAAAAATTGTAAATCGTATGACGATGATGATGATTCGAAGATGATAATTATACGATGATGATGGTTACGATTGTTGGTTCTCGCTGTTGAAGATGATTATGATGATGTTGATTCGATGTTGAGAAAGATGATGATGATCGATGTTTGTTAATGATGATGATGTTTATCGATGATGTATTTAATATTTTTTTCTTTCTAACCGTCCAGTATAAAGCAAAGGTTCCTACTTGATGTTCTTAATAATCAAGGTGAGCTGTAAAGACACCTTAATGGAAGGTGACGAATTGATGAGTTGTGATTAATGAGAAGGAAAAGAAACAGATGCATAGCGGGTTATTAATTATAGGTATGATTATGTATCAGAAAAAAAGAGAATGGTGGAATGGTTGAGGGTGTTCGTTTAGATCTAGAGGTCGTGGGTTCAATCCCCGACCATTGCATTTTTTTTATTATTAACAACAGATTATGTTTGGGGCTCTATAATTGGGTCGTGTTTGCTTATTGTTGGGCCGAAAATTATAACATGTTGGGCCAGTAGTTGCTAGATGGGCCGAGTTATATTAATGTTGTTGTTGGGTTGCCTTTCTACTTGGGCCGAAAGAAGTTAGTTAAATATATATGGTATGCAGTTTTATTTAGAAATGTAAGGATAGAAGGATGGTTTGTGGTGTTGTGGTGTTAGCGGGAGGTCAAGGGTTCGAGTCCTGGCGTGGGTGTTCTTTTTATTAATCTTCTCTTCAAAGGTTGTAACTTTATTATTATTATTATTATTATTATTATTATTATTATTATTATTATTATTATTATTATTATTATTATTATTATTATTATTATTATTATTAATGTTGTTAATATTAATTATTATTATTATTATTAGTAAATCATTAATAACTATCATAAACAGTAACATTAATATTTTCACAAGTATTATTATTAATATCATTGTTATTATCACTAATAAGGTTATTATTAACATATGTATATTATTAATGTTAATATCATTATTTTTACTAATATTAACTTAGTATAATAGAACTACTGTTTTGATAAACAAATGAAATACAAACATAAATATATATATTTAATACATATAACACAACTATATTAATATTTTTATAATAAATACTAATTATGTATCTAATGTATATAAAATAAAAATAGTTAATTAAGTTATTAATAAATCATATAAATTACTAAAATAACAATTATAATAATATGTAAATTTATTCGATTACAATTATACGTGTTAATAAATATACAACTGATATAGGTTCGTGAATCCGAGGCCAACCCTGCATTGTTTAATGTCGTAATATGTATTTTTACTACAAAATACATTAGGTGAGTTTCATTTGCTCCCTTTTTAAATGTTTTTACAATATATATTTTTGGGACTGAGAATACATGCGCTGCTTTTATAACTGTTTTACGAAATAGACACAAGTAATCAAAACTACATTCTATGGCTGGATTATTAAACCGAATATGCCCCTTGTTAGTCTGTAATCTAAGAATTAGAGAACAGACACCCTAATTGACGCGAATCCTAAAGATAGATCTATCGGGCCCAACATGTAGTGACCTGAACTTTTCCATGTTTATATATATTAATTGAGATTGATATTTACATGATAAAATGTTTCCAACATGTTAAGCAATCAAACTTGTTAAGACTTGATTAATTGAAATATGTTTCATATAGACAATTGACCACCCAAGTTGACCGGCGATTCACGAACGTTAAAACTTGTAAAAACGACATGACGATATATATATGGATATACATATGGTTAACATGAGATTATGATAAGTAAGTATCTCCATAAGTATATTAACAATGAGTTATATACATATAAACAAGACTACTAACTTAAGGATTTCGAAACGAGACATATATGTAACGATTATCGTTGTAACGACATTTAAATGTATATATATCATATTAAGATATATTAATATATCATAATATCATGATAATATAATAATTTAACATCTCATTAGATATAATAAACAATGGGTTAACAACATTAATTGAGATCGTTAACTTAAAGGTTTCAAAACAACACTTACATGTAACGACTAACGATGACTTAACGACTCAGTTAAAATGTATATACATGTAGTGTATTTAGATGTATTAAAATACTTTTGGAAGACTTCAAGACATATATCAAAACACTCATACTTAACGAAAATGGTTACAGTTACTTTCCCATTCTTTTCTTTCATCAAGAATTCTAGTCGTATTCTTACCCGTATTATACACAACTTCAAAACGTACTTACTATGGGTATATACCAATAGGAACTAGCATGGGATTCCACTCTTGATTATGTCATGTATGACTAATCAATTTTAACTTCTACCATGAGCTAGTCAACTAACTAGAACTCCTTTTAACCCCACTCACCACTCACCAATTACCACTCATCATTCACTCCATTTCACTTCCAATTCTCTTTCTAATTCTCTCTCAACACACACACACTATTATGAACGTATTTTTCCAGTATTTAATCATCATCTTCATCAAAAATCACTTCAAAAATCAAGCTATAATCATCATAGGAAGAACACTTCAAGAACACTTCAAAAATCCCTTCAAGTTTACTAATTTACTTCCAAGCTTTCTAATCCATTCCAAGTAATCATCTAAGATCAAGAAACCTTTGTTATATACAGTAGGTTATCTTTCTTATTCAAGGTAATATTCATATTCAAACTTTAATTCAATTTCTATAACTATAAACTATCTTAATTCGAGTAAAAATCTTACTTGAACTTGTTTTTGTGTCATGATCCTACTTCAAGAACTTTCAAGCCATCCAAGATCCTTTGAAGCTATATCATTTCTTGTCACTTCCAGTAGGTTTACCTACTAAACTTGAGGTAGTAATGATGTTCATAACATCATTCGATTCATATATATAAAACTATCTTATTCGAAGGTTTAAACTCGTAATCACTAGAACATAGTTTAGTTAATTCTAAACTTGTTCGCAAACAAAAGTTAATCCTTCTAACTTGACTTTTAAAATTAACTAAACACATGTTCTATATCTATATGATATGCTAACTTAATGATTTAAAACCTGGAAACACGAAAAACACCGTAAAACCGGATTTACGCCGTCGTAGTAACACCGCGGGCTGTGTTGGGTTAGTTAATTAAAAACTATGATAAACTTTAATTTAAAAGTTGTTATTCTGAGAAAATGATTTTTATTATGAACATGAAACTATATCCAAAAATTATGGTTAAACTCAAAGTGGAAGTATGTTTTCTAAAATGGTCATCTAGACGTCGTTCTTTCGACTGAAATGACTACCTTTACAAAAATGACTTGTAACTTATTTTTCTGACTATAAACCTATACTTTTTCTGTTTAGATTCATAAAATATAGTTCAATATGAAACCATAGCAATTTGATTCACTCAAAACGCATTTAAAATGAAGAAGTTATGGGTAAAACAAGATTGGATAATTTTTCTCATTTTAGCTACGTGAAAATTGGTAACAAATCTATTCCAACCATAACTTACTCAACTTGTATTGTATATTATGTAATCTTGAGATACCATAGACACGTATACAATGTTTCGACCTATCATGTCGACACATCTATATATATTTCGGAATAACCATAGACACTCTATATGTGAATGTTGGAGTTAGCTATACAGGGTTGAGGTTGATTCCAAAATATATATAGTTTGAGTTGTGATCAATACTGAGATACGTATACACTGGATCGTGGATTGATTCAAGATAATATTTATCGATTTATTTCTGTACATCTAACTGTGGACAACTAGTTGTAGGTTACTAACGAGGACAGCTGACTTAATAAACTTAAAACATCAAAATATATTAAAAGTGTTATAAATATATTTTGAACATACTTTGATATATATGTATATATTGTTATAGGTTCGTAAATCAACCAGTGGCCAAGTCTTACTTCCCGACGAAGTAAAAATCTGTGAAAGTGAGTTGTAGTCCCACTTTTAAAATCTAATATTTTTGGGATGAGAATACATGCAGGTTTTATAAATGATTTACAAAATAGACACAAGTACGTGAAACTACATTCTATGGTTGAATTATCGAAATCGAATATGCCCCTTTTTATTAAGTCTGGTAATCTAAGAATTAGGGAACAGACACCCTAATTGACGCGAATCCTAAAGATAGATCTATTGGGCTTAACAAACCCCATCCAAAGTACCGGATGCTTTAGTACTTCGAAATTTATATCATATCCGAAGGGTGTCCCGGAATGATGGGGATATTCTTATATATGCATCTTGTTAATGTCGGTTACCAGGTGTTCACCATATGAATGATTTTTATCTCTATGTATGGGATGTGTATTGAAATATGAAATCTTGTGGTCTATTGTTACGATTTGATATATATAGGTTAAACCTATAACTCACCAACATTTTTGTTGACGTTTTAAGCATGTTTATTCTCAGGTGATTATTAAGAGCTTCCGCTGTCGCATACTTAAATAAGGACGAGATTTGGAGTCCATGCTTGTATGATATTGTGTAAAAACTGCATTCAAGAAACTTATTTTGTTGTAACATATTTGTATTGTAAACCATTATGTAATGGTCGTGTGTAAACAGGATAATTTAGATTATCATTATTTGATAATCTACGTAAAGCTTTTTAAACCTTTATTGATGAAATAAAGGTTATGGTTTGTTTTAAAATGAATGCAGTCTTTGAAAAACGTCTCATATAGAGGTCAAAACCTCGCAACGAAATCAATTAATATGGAACGTTTTTAATCAATAAGAACGGGACATTTCAGTTGGTATCCGAGCGTTGGTCTTAGAGAACTAGAATTTTGCATTAGTGTGTCTTATCGAGTTTGTTAGGATGCATTAGTGAGTCTGGACTTCGACCGTGTTTACTTGAAAAATGATTGCTTAACAAATTTTGTTGGAAACTATATATTTTTAACATGTGAATATTATGTGATATATTAATCTCTTAACGCGTTTGATATTATGTGATAGATGTCTACCTCTAGAACAAGTCCCATTGACTCACCTAATAATAATGAAGAGTCAAATGTAAATTGGAATGATTCGTGGACTGATTCACAAGTTTCCGAAGAGGAACCGGAAGAAGAGTCGGAACCGGAAGAAGAATCGGAACCGGAAGAAGAATCGGAACCGGATGAAGAAATAGAACCGGTGGGGGAAATAATAAAACGGTTAAGTAAAAGAAAATCCTCAACCAACTGACCAAGGTTAATTATGGTCAATGGTGTTTCCGCCAAGGAAGCAAAATATTGGGAGGATTACCAATTCTCCGATGAATCGGATTCCGAAGAGAATTCCGATGATGTTATAGAAATTACCCCAACTGAATTTAAAAAGACAAAAGAAAATAATAAGGGAAAGGGCATAAAAATAGAGAAATCTAATTCCAACCCCGATGAACTTTATATTTATCGTCAACCCCCGAAGTCCTTAAGTTGTAACAATGACCCGGGAACCTCTAAACCACCAGGTTTTTCTAAACCAATGTGGATAACGACGGCTCGTATTAGGGAAACATTATATATCCCTAGAAACTTGGCAAAACGAACCAAAACCGAAGAAGAAGAAGAAACAAGCGAGTCGGAATAAGATAGTTGTATTCGTGTGGTGTAATATAAGTAATATAGTGTGCTTATGCTTTATGATATATGTAAAAATTGCTTGTATTAATAAGTATTTTTTTTATGAATCTAACTCTTGTCTATTTTACAGTATAAAAACACAAAATGGATAGACAACCCAATATTTTAAGAGACCTACCCGGAGACATGATTGATGAAATCTTGTCTAGAGTCGGTCAGAATTCTTCGACACAACTATTTAAGGCGAGATCAGTTTGTAAGACATTCGAAGAACGTTCCAAGAATGCCTTGGTTTATAAAAGGCTTTCGTTCGAAAGATGGGGAATATCACATTGGGAAATCCATAAGTTACGATGTGTTTACTTTGACGCATATATTGCGGGGAACCCAAATGCTATTTTACGCAATGGGTTAAGAAATTATTTTGACTCAATATATCCGAATATTGGACTTCGTGATTTAGAAAAAGCGGCTAACATGCAACATAAAGAAGCATGTTATGCTTACGGATTAGTAATGTTCGCTTCTCACCAAAGTGAGAACAAGAACATCGGGCTACAACTATTAAACAAAACGTTTCCACAAGTGACGGAGTCGGTAATTGGGGTAAGAAATGAGGTTTTTAGATTGTTACGGGACTGTTGGACATTACGTAACCCTCGTCCCTTTGACGACGTTACAACATGCTGTCTTATCAACGGCCATAACGGTTATGTTCCACAAGACCAAGGATGGGAAGTAGTCCTAGTAAAACCAGAATGCATGACTTGTTTCTGGACGTATGAATTACGTGTCTTTATTGCCTTTGCTGAATGACTTGTGTACTAGCTAGAATTATCTTCACAACTATCTTGTATCAAAGTTATTGTGTGCTATATTTCATGCTTTATGTAAAATAAGCGGTATTGTAAGTTTGTAAAATATTGTATAAAAGTTTGAACGCGAAATATTATTATAATCAGTTTTTCATATAGAATTGTAGTAGTTGAATTGTATATTAGCTACTAAGTATGAACTTAACGGGTAGGTACTACCCGAATTTAAACTTATAAAACGTTAATATGAAGAAAAAGCTTTTATAAATGAGTTCATATTATGCTACGAAATATTATTAACTACTCTTAATATTCTGTATGATTAACTTGTTCCATTTGACTATTTTGAAGGAAATGGCACCGACTACCCGACACACCGTGAATATGAATGAAGAGGAATTCCGTACTTTTCTAGCTTCAAACATAGCCGCAGTACAGGCTGCGCTACATGCCAACAATAACCTTGGATCTAGCAGTACAGGAAATCGTGTAGGATGCACCTACAAAGAATTCACTGCCTGCAAACCTTTGGAATTTGATGGAACCGAAGGACCGATCGGATTGAAACGGTGGACCGAGAAGGTCGAATCGGTGTTTGCCATAAGTAAGTGTACTGAAGAGGATAAAGTAAAGTACGCTACGCATACCTTCACAGGTTCTGCGTTAACATGGTGGAATACCTATCTAGAGCAAGTGGGACAAGACGATGCGTACGCACTACCGTGGTCAGATTCAAGCACTTGATGAACGAGAAGTACCGTCCCAGAACCGAGGTCAATAAGCTCAAGACAGAACTTAGAGGGTTACGAACCCAAGGATTTGATATTACCACGTACGAAAGACGATTCACAGAATTGTGCCTATTGTGTCCGGGAGCATTCGAAGATGAGGAAGAGAAGATCGACGTGTTTGTGAAAGGATTACCGGAAAGAATCCAAGAAGATATAAGTTCACACGAGCCCGCCTCCATACAACAGGCATGTAGAATGGCTCACAAACTAATGAACCAGATTGAAGAAAGAATTAAAGAACAGACTGCTGAAGAGGCCAATGTGAAGCAAGTCAAAAGAAAGTGGGAGGAAAACGGTGATAAGAATCACCAACACAACAACAACAACAATTACAACAATAATCGCAACAATTATCCCAATAATCGCAACATCAATCGCAACTACAACAAACGGCCCAACAACAACCACAACAACAACAACAACAACAACAGCAGCAACTACAACAATCATCCCAACAACAATAATAACCACAACAACAACAACAACAATCAGAAGCAGCTATGCCAAAGGTGTGAAAAGTATCACTCGGGGTTCTGCACCAAATTTTGCAACAAGTGTAAAAGAAATGGTCATAGCGCGGCGAAGTGTGAGGTCTACGGACTAGGGGTTAATAGAACGAAAGGACCATATGGTGTCGGAACGAGTAATGGTGGAGCAAGTAGTGTCGGAGCAAGTTATGCCAATGTAGTTTGTTATAAATGTGGAAAACCGGGCCACATTATTAGAAATTGCCCGAACCAGGAGAACACGAATGGACAAGGCCGTGGAAGAGTTTTCAATATTAATGCGGCAGAGGCACAGGAAGACCCGGAGCTTGTTACGGGTACGTTTCTTATTGACAATAAATCTGCTTACGTTTTATTTGATTCGGGTGTGGATAGAAGCTATATGAGTAGAGATTTTTGTGCTAAATTAAGTTGTCCATTGATGCCTTTGGATAGTAAATTTTTACTCGAATTAGCAAATGGTAAATTAATTTCAGCAGATAATATATGTCGGAATCGAGAAATTAAACTGGTTAGCGAAACATTTAAGATTAACTTGATACCAGTAGAGTTAGGGAGTTTTGATGTGATAATCGGTATGGACTGGTTGAAAGAAGTGAAAGCAGAGATCGTTTGCTACAAAAATGCAATTCGCATTATACGAGAAAAAGGAAAACCCTTAATGGTGTACGGAGAAAAGGGCAACACGAAGCTACATCTTATTAGTAATTTGAAGGCACAAAAACTAATAAGAAAAGGTTGCTATGCTGTTCTAGCACACTTCGAGAAAGTACAAACTGAAGAAAAGAGCATCAATGATGTTCCCATTGCAAAAGAATTTCCCGATGTATTTCCGAAAGAATTACCGGGATTACCCCCACATCGATCCGTTGAATTTCAAATAGATCTTGTACCAGGAGCTGCACCAATAGCTCGTGCTCCTTACAGACACGCACCCAGCGAGATGAAAGAACTGCAAAGCCAATTACAAGAACTTTTAAAGCGTGGTTTCATTCGACCAAGCACATCACCGTGGGGAGCTCCTGTTTTGTTTGTCAAGAAGAAAGATGGTACATTCAGGTTGTGTATCGACTACCGAGAGTTGAACAAACTTACCATCAAGAACCGCTACCCACTACCGAGAATCGATGACTTATTTGATCAACTACAAGGCTCGTCTGTTTATTCAAAGATTGACTTACGTTCCGGGTATCATCAAATGCGGGTGAAAGAAGATGATATTCCAAAGACTGCTTTCAGAACACGTTACGGTCATTACGAGTTTATGGTCATGCCATTTGGTTTAACTAATGCACCAGCTGTGTTCATGGACCTTATGAACCGAGTGTGTGGACCATACCTTAACAAGTTTGTCATTGTTTTCATTGATGACATACTTATTTACTCAAAGAATGACCAAGAACACGGTGAACATTTGAGAAAGGTGTTAGAAGTATTGAGGAAGGAAGAATTGTACGCTAAGTTTTCAAAGTGTGCATTTTGGTTGGAAGAAGTTCAATTCCTCGGTCACATAGTGAACAAAGAAGGTATTAAGGTGGATCCGGCAAAGATAGAAACTGTTGAAAAGTGGGAAACCCCGAAAAGTCCGAAACACATACGCCAGTTTTTAGGACTAGCTGGTTACTACAGAAGGTTCATCCAAGACTTTTCCAGAATAGAAAAACCCTTGACTGCATTAACGCATAAAGGGAAGAAATTTGAATGGAATGATGAACAAGAGAAAGCGTTTCAGTTATTGAAGAAAAAGCTAACTACGGCACCTATATTGTCATTGCCTGAAGGGAATGATGATTTTGTGATTTATTGTGACGCATCAAAGCAAGGTCTCGGTTGTGTATTAATGCAACGAACGAAGGTGATTGCTTATGCGTCTAGACAATTGAAGATTCACGAACAAAATTATACGACGCATGATTTGGAATTAGGCGCGGTTGTTTTTGCATTAAAGACTTGGAGGCACTACTTATATGGGGTCAAAAGTATTATATATACCGACCACAAAAGTCTTCAACACATATTTAATCAGAAACAACTGAATATGAGGCAGCGTAGGTGGATTGAATTGTTGAATGATTACGATTTTGAGATTCGTTACCACCCGGGGAAGGCAAATGTTGTAGCCGATGCCTTGAGCAGGAAGGACAGAGAACCCATTCGAGTAAAATCTATGAATATAATGATTCATAATAACCTTACTACTCAAATAAAGGAGGCGCAACAAGGAGTTTTAAAAGAAGGAAATTTAAAGGATGAAATACCCAAAGGATCGGAGCAGCATCTTAATATTCGGGAAGACGGAATCCGGTATAGGGCTGAAAGGATTTGGGTACCAAAATTTGGAGATATGAGAGAAATGGTACTTAGAGAAGCTCATAAAACCAGATACTCAATACATCCTGGAACGGGGAAGATGTACAAGGATCTCAAGAAACATTTTTGGTGGCCGGGTATGAAAGCCGATGTTGCTAAATACGTAGGAGAATGTTTGACGTGTTCTAAGGTCAAAGCTGAGCATCAGAAACCATCAGGTCTACTTCAACAACCCGAAATCCCAGAATGGAAATGGGAAAACATTTCCATGGATTTCATCACTAAATTGCCAAGGACTGCAAGTGGTTTTGATACTATTTGGGTAATAGTTGATCGTCTCACCAAATCAGCACACTTCCTGCCAATAAGAGAAGCTGACAAGATGGAGAAGTTAGCACGACTGTATTTGAAGGAAGTCGTCTCCAGACATGGAATACCAATCTCTATTATCTCTGATAGGGATGGCAGATTTATTTCAAGATTCTGGCAGACATTACAGCAAGCATTAGGAACTCGTCTAGACATGAGTACTGCCTATCATCCACAAACTGATGGGCAGAGCGAAAGGACGATACAAACGCTTGAAGACATGCTACGAGCATGTGTTATTGATTTCGGAAACAGTTGGGATCGACATCTACCGTTAGCAGAATTTTCCTACAACAACAGCTACCATTCAAGCATTGAGATGGCGCCGTTTGAAGCACTTTATGGTAGAAAGTGCAGGTCTCCGATTTGTTGGAGTGAAGTGGGGGATAGACAGATTACGGGTCCAGAGATTATACAAGAAACTACCGAGAAGATCATCCAAATTCAACAACGGTTGAAAACCGCCCAAAGTCGACAAAAGAGCTACGCTGACATTAAAAGAAAAGATATAGAATTTGAAATCGGAGAGATGGTCATGCTTAAAGTTGCACCTTGGAAAGGCGTTGTTCGATTTGGTAAACGAGGGAAATTAAATCCAAGGTATATTGGACCATTCAAGATTATTGATCGTGTCGGACCAGTAGCTTACCGACTTGAGTTACCTCAACAACTCGCGGCTGTACATAACACTTTCCACGTCTCGAATTTGAAGAAATGTTTTGCTAAAGAAGATCTCACTATTCCGTTAGATGAAATCCAAATCAACGAAAAACTTCAATTCATCGAAGAACCCGTCGAAATAATGGATCGTGAGGTTAAAAGACTTAAGCAAAACAAGATACCAATTGTTAAGGTTCGATGGAATGCTCATAGAGGACCCGAGTTCACCTGGGAGCGTGAAGATCAGATGAAGAAGAAATACCCACATCTATTTCCAGAAGATTCGTCAACACCTTCAACAGCTTAAAATTTCGGGATGAAATTTATTTAACGGGTAGGTACTGTAGTGACCCGAACTTTTCCATGTTTATATATATTAATTGAGATTGATATTTACATGATTAAATGTTTCCAACATGTTAAGCAATCAAACTTGTTAAGACTTGATTAATTGAAATATGTTTCATATAGACAATTGACCACCCAAGTTGACCGGCGATTCACGAACGTTAAAACTTGTAAAAACGACATGACGATATATATATGGATATACATATGGTTAACATGAGATTATGATAAGTAATTATCTCCATAAGTATATTAACAATGAGTTATATACATATAAACAAGACTACTAACTTAAGGATTTCGAAACGAGACATATATGTAACGATTATCGTTGTAACGACATTTAAATGTATATATATCATATTAAGATATATTAATATATCATAATATCATGATAATATAATAATTTAACATCTCATTAGATATAATAAACAATGGGTTAACAACATTAATTGAGATCGTTAACTTAAAGGTTTCAAAACAACACTTACATGTAACGACTAACGATGACTTAATGACTCAGTTAAAATGTATATACATGTAGTGTATTTAGATGTATTAAAATACTTTTGGAAGACTTCAAGACATATATCAAAACACTCATACTTAACGAAAATGGTTACAGTTACTTTCCCAGTCTTTTCTTTCATCAAGAATTCTAGTCGTATTCTTACCCGTATTATACACAACTTCAAAACGTACTTATTATGGGTATATACCAATAGGAACTAGCATGGGATTCCACTCTTGATTATGTCATGTATGACTAATCAATTTTAACTTCTACCATGAGCTAGTCAACTAACTAGAACTCCTTTTAACCCCACTCACCACTCACCAATTACCACTAATCATTCACTCCATTTCACTTCCAATTCTCTTTCTAATTCTCTCTCAACACACACACACTATTATGAACGTATTTTTCCAGTATTTAATCATCATCTTCATCAAAAATCACTTCAAGAATCAAGCTATAATCATCATAGGAAGAACACTTCAAGAACACTTCAAAAATCCCTTCAAGTTTACTAATTTACTTCCAAGCTTTCTAATCCATTCCAAGTAATCATCTAAGATCAAGAAACCTTTGTTATATACAGTAGGTTATCTTTCTTATTCAAGGTAATATTCATATTCAAACTTTGATTCAATTTCTATAGCTATAAACTATCTTAATTCGAGTAAAAATCTTACTTGAACTTGTTTTTGTGTCATGATCCTACTTCAAGAACTTTCAAGCCATACAAGATCCTTTGAAGCTAGATCATTTCTTGTCACTTCCAGTAGGTTTACCTACTAAACTTGAGGTAGTAATGATGTTCATAACATCATTCGATTCATATATATAAAACTATCTTATTCGAAGGTTTAAACTCGTAATCACTAGAACATAGTTTAGTTAATTCTAAACTTGTTCGCAAACAAAAGTTAATCCTTCTAACTTGACTTTTAAAATTAACTAAACACATATTATATATCTATATGATATGCTAACTTAATGATTTAAAACCTGGAAACACGAAAAACACCGTAAAACCGGATTTACGCCGTCGTAGTAACACCGCGGGCTGTTTTGGGTTAGTTAATTAAAAACTATGATAAACTTTGATTTAAAAGTTGTTATTCTGAGAAAATGATTTTTATTATGAACATGAAACTATATCCAAAAATTATGGTTAAACTCAAAGTGGAAGTATGTTTTCTAAAATGGTCATCTAGACGTCGTTCTTTCGACTGAAATGACTACCTTTACAAAAACGACTTGTAACTTATTTTTCTGACTATAAACCTATACTTTTTCTTTTTAGATTCATAAAATAGAGTTCAATATGAAACCATAGCAATTTGATTCACTCAAAACGGATTTAAAATGAAGAAGTTATGGGTAAAACAAGATTGGATAATTTTTCTCATTTTAGCTACGTGAAAATTGGTAACAAATCTATTCCAACCATAACTTAATCAACTTATATTGTATATTATGTAATCTTGAGATACCATAGACACGTATACAATGTTTCGACCTATCATGTCGACACATCTATATATATTTCGGAACAACCATAGACACTCTATATGTGAATGTTGGAGTTAGCTATACAGGGTTGAGGTTGATTCCAAAATATATAAAGTTTGAGTTGTGATCAATACTGAGATACGTATACACTGGGTCGTGGATTGATTCAAGATAATATTTATCGATTTATTTCTGTACATCTAACTGTGGACAACTAGTTGTAGGTTACTAACGAGGACAGCTGACTTAATAAACTTAAAACATCAAAATATATTAAAAGTGGTATAAATATATTTTGAACATACTTTGATATATATGTATATATTGTTATAGGTTCGTGAATCAACCAGTGGTCAAGTCTTACTTCCCGACGAAGTAAAAATCTGTGAAAGTGAGTTATAGTCCCACTTTTAAAATCTAATATTTTTGGGATGAAAATACATGCAGGTTTTATAAATGATTTACAAAATAGACACAAGTACGTGAAACTACATTCTATGGTTGAATTATCGAAATCGAATATGCCCCTTTTTATTAAGTCTGGTAATCTAAGAATTAGGGAACAGACACCCTAATTGACGTGAATCCTAAAGATAGATCTATTGGGCTTAACAAACCCCATCCAAAGTATCGGATGCTTTAGTACTTCGAAATTTATATCATATCCGAAGGGTGTCCCGGAATGATGGGGATATTCTTATATATGCATCTTGTTAATGTCGGTTACCAGGTGTTCACCATATGGATGATTTTTATCTCTATGTATGGGATGTGTATTGAAATATGAAATCTTGTGGTCTATTGTTACAATTTGATATATATAGGTTAAACCTATAACTCACCAACATTTTTGTTGACGTTTTAAGCATGTTTATTCTCAGGTGATTATTAAGAGCTTCCGCTGTCGCATACTTAAATAAGGACGAGATTTGGAGTCCATGCTTGTATGATATTGTGTAAAAACTGCATTCAAGAAACTTATTTTGTTGTAACATATTTGTATTGTAAACCATTATGTAATGGTCGTGTGTAAACATGATATTTTAGATTATCATTATTTGATAATCTACGTAAAGCTTTTTAAACCTTTATTGATGAAATAAAGGTTATGGTTTGTTTTAAAATGAATGCAGTCTTTGAAAAACGTCTCATATAGAGGTCAAAACCTCGCAACGAAATCAATTAATATGGAACGTTTTTAATCAATAAGAACGGGACATTTAACAACAAGCCCCATCCAAAGTACCGGATGGTTTAGTACTTCGAAATTTATATCATGTCCGAAGGAGGATCCCTGAATGATGGGGATATTCTTATATGTATATTGTGAATGTCGGTTACCAGGTGTTCACCATATGAATGATATTTTTGTCTCTATGCATGGGACGTGTATTTACGAGAACTGGAAATGAAAATCTTGTGGTCTATTAAAATGATGGAAATGATTATTTATGTTAAACTAATGAACTCACCAACCTTTTGGTTGACACTTTAAAGCATGTTTATTCTCAGGTACGAAAGAAATCTTCCGCTATGCATTTGCTCATTCTAGAAATATTACTTGGAGTCATTCAAGGAATATTTCAAAAGACGTTGCATTCGAGTCGTTGAGTTCATCAAGATTATTATTAAGTCAATTATAGTTGGATATATTATGAAATGATATGCCTGTCGTCAACTTTCGATGTAATGAAAGATTGTCTTTTCAAAAACGAATGCAATGTTTGTAAAATGTATCATATAGAGGTCAAGTACCTCGCGATGTAATCAACTGTTGTGAATCGTTTATAATCGATATGGACTTCGTCTGGATGGATTAGGACGGGTCTCTACAGTTGGTATCAGAGCAGTGGTCTTAGTGAACCGGGTCTACATTAGTGTGTCTAACTGATAAGTCGTTAGGATGCATTAGTGAGTCTGGACTTTGACCGTGTCTGCATGTCAAAAGTTTTGCTTATCGTTTTTGTCAGAAATCATCTGCTTATCATCCTTAGGAAATTTTCTGCTCATTATTCTTAGTCTAGACATGTTTTACTGCATTGACTGCATGAATAGTGTATAGATAAAATTCATATCTTAGCGTATCTGTCACTGTAGACTTTATTCTAGACACGTTTCCTTAATTTTCTCCGTAATTCACGGGATCTTTGGAAGTATGTATAGATATTCTATATATAATTAGAATATCATTCGATATTCGAAAATCATTTCATATCAAAACCCTTAAACTGATCGTGAGAGATGGATCCTACACCTAGCTTGAATTCCATTAGTTCCGGAAGCGATTTCGAGATGTATATTGAAGCAGACTCCGAAGTTAATGAACCAGAAGTGCCTCAACCATTTAGTTAATTTTCTTTCTGGAGGAAATGGGGATGGGTCCGAGACTTACTCACTCGGTGGAGAAATGAAGAAGGCGAACCCTACCGCGAACCAAACTTACCTCCTAACATCTAAGAAAATGATGTACTCACCGGTGAACCTATGCGCAACACTGTATTCACCCTTCCTACTAAAGTTTTCCACCTCGAAGGTCGCATTACTGCAATCTCAGAATATATTCAACCTCTAATTCCGAATACCAATCGAAGGGGAATATTAGAAGAAGTTAGATAATCAAGATCTATTAAATCAGATGAGTGGATGGATAGAAGTGATAGAGGGTAGAATAGAAGCCCTGACAAGAATGGTGCGTGATCTACAAGCTATACTTACTACACCAACATCATCACCAACCTCAACACCAACAACACTTGTAGCTCCGACAGCAATAGTACCACCATCAGCAGCACCAGCGGCATAACCAGTACCAACCACAACAACATCATCACACGTCTCAACCTCGCAGTCTATACCTCAAGCATAATCATCGTTCTACGAATCGTTCTACATAAACTATCTTCGTCCTTCATGACAATTATATAATCTCTAATGTTTTAGAGATTATGTACTCTAGTTCTAGCCATAAATCTGATGAGTTTAATATCACATTGACTCATTAAATCTATGATTACATTTGAAGAAAATATATATGTAGATATGTTTTCATAAAGATTGTAATTAAAAATATCTCTCGTACAAACTGTTAATGGTGAAAATATTTTAACGGGTAGGTAATACCCGAGGAATATTTAGATTTCACATTAATAAATTACATTGTACGTTCTTCGAATCTGATTCAACAGTCTTTTACTATCCTACTCACATCCATCGATATACAAATCCATTCACCACAGAATAACCATATTCATCCAATTTCATATTGGGATTTTGATTTATCAGAATCCAACAAGTGGCATAATTAAGAAAACATTGGAAAAATAAAATTTGTTAGAAACAAACAATGTAACTATGAAAAGAATTTTGTTAAGAATCCACGCTAACTGTTCCTAGCTAACTGTTCCTAGCTAACTGATTACATTTTATTTATCGCAGTTTATTTATAGCAATTTAATTATCGCAATTTAATTTATTGTCATTTAATTTTTGTTATTTATTTTACGCACTTTAAATATCGGGACACGTATACAAGGTTTTGACATATCATATCGACGCATCTATATATATTATTTGGAATCACCATAGACACTCTATATACAGTAATGATCGAGTTCTCTATACAGGGTTGAGGTTGATTCTCAAATAATATATATACTTTGAGTTGTGATCGAGTCTGAGACATGTACACGGGTCACGATATTTATTAATTAATTCAAATATTATATATTAAACTATATATAAATTATTAGACTGTTAACTGTGGACTATCGACTGTGGACTAATAGCATTGGACAATTGAAATGAATTAAAATATTGATTATAACATATGAAACTAAACATTTATTCAAGTTTGCCACTTGATTTCATCTTAAACCTCATTTGTATCTTAGACGATTACAATCTGCGTTCAAACCTTTCATGATTCTTGAAAACACCTCAATCGAGAGGATGAACCAACCGCACTTCATCTACGAAAGAAAAGATTGATACATATAGTTATGCACCTGAAAACACTCGGAACCTGAGTAAACGTTTAACACGTATCTGTGCTAGCTATTTTGGCGTTGTTATTACCGAAAATAACTTTGCAACTCTTTTTCACAATAGTCAGTTTTGTCACAGCTCCAACAAGTCAACTTCAACTTTTCATTCGAAACCACCTTATTATAACCTTGATATATATGTGTGCTCTTTTATTGTTACCGGGGAACCTTTTATATTCCACCATATTACCAGCAGATGTACCAGCAACCACGTCGCTCCTTGGTTTAAATCTCTCCGACAAATCACTATATTTATCTATTAAAGTCTCATCATGTACTCATCCGCATCTTGTAACAAGAATTTCCATACCAATTACCGGAAATCAGCAAATCTGTATTGTGAGTCTCGCAACGTTTCCACAACAACAGTTATATGTATCTATATAACATTTATCTTTTAGAATTATGGCCTTTCATTCTGAAACTCTGAACAACACTCAGTCTACAAATCAATACTCTGAATGAAAAAAAAAACTGAATGAAGCAGCAGAAACTGTAGACAACCGTAAACGACCTTAATCGTCGAAAGTTTAATGATAAAAAATAGTAGGTTGGAAAAGCTCAGAAAAATTGGAACTGGAAAACGGATTGAGCTAACCACGAAGGAGACCAAGGACAAATACAAGGACCATACTCTATATTCAAAGAATCCAGGTAATTCTGGATCCGTTGAAAGCTTTAGAGAATATCTTACTCCGAAGTCATGTTAAAATCTTGCGGAAAATCTTTCTCCATCAATCATCGAACTTAGAAATTCCAAAATATCATCATCAATATCTTCAATATTTCTGAGGATATTTTCATAAATATTCTCATCCGAAATTATATACCTCTTCGTGCTTCCTGTGTATCATTATATTGGAAACATTCAATAGAAAATTTAGTACCGAAAAGCAGATTATACGAAACTATGAAGAAATCCGTGGACAAATTACAAAGAATAAGTTTGACTTCAAAGAATCTAAATGATTCAATGTATGCTAAAGTCTATGGTGAATATCTTGCTCCTTACTTTAAACCCTTGCAGACAATAGTTTCTATCATCCTCTGATCTTAGAAATTCCGAGATATTATCGTATCTTTCATTATAAATATCCTCAATATTTCTGGAGATATTTTTATAAATATTCTTATCTGAAATCATTTATCTCTTCGTGCTATCATTATTACATCATATAGAAACTGTTAGTTTCTATATTCTGTAAACTTTCGAGCTTAAAATATGAATGTTATTGAAGTAATTTTGGGAACTGATGCATGAGTTAGTATAATATAATGACACTTGATCAACGTGATTATATTACAGTAAGTCATGCTGAGTTTCTAAATGGAACATGATGATTCACAGATTATAACGTCATCATGTGTCATGTTACATAACTCTTTCATTCTGATAAATTTCTGAACATATCAATAAAATATATTCTTGATAGTTCTATTCTCTATGATTCTGATAATTTATCAAACCAAATCGTACGATTACATTCTTTCTTGGTTAGAACATTAATTTCATTCGAAAACTCCGTACTTACGAATTCTGGACCAATACTTGCGAAAGGAAAACAAAGGCATGAAGCTCCGAAATAGAAAGGGGGTATAAATCGCACCAAATAAGAGAGAGCATTAACTGTGGATGACAAAGATTATAGGAGATAGAAGAAGGGACACCGAAATATAAGAGAAAATATATAAAGCTCAATAACAACACGGAGATTATAAACCGTAGATATTAATACGAATAGCATTATAAAGACACGGTATAAATAAGAATAGTATCACCCTGAGGTAATGGTAGAAGTAAACAGATTCGTCTGGTGAAAGATTGAAAAGAAGGATGACAGAAATGATAATTAGAAAAATATCAAGGATTAGAACGGGATTAAGCATTTTCATAATCTTTTGGATGTATGAACTAAGAAAGAAAGTATAGGAATGGTGAGAATAATAAAATGGAAGAGGTAAATTTATAATGGAAACGTCCGACAGGGCAATCGAGACAGAGGATCGCATTTAATTAAAGATATCTTAATTTCCATAAATCCTGAAGAATCAGATCTTATAGATTTCCTAGATTTTCTTTATATCCCTTGAATTCCGGAATTCAATCAAGACAACATCAAAAGCTAAGATGCACCTTATTTTCTAATTCAACTGTAACCATGTCAAAAGTTAGGACGAATCTTGAATTCCTAATTTCACTCTTTGGCGATAACTTCATTCGTACTCTTCGAATAATCGAATTATTTTATCATTATTATTCAATGATGATAAACCTCTAATTATCAACTCATATTGGTCATGAAAACATTTTTATTATAAGCCATGACCACCTCACTCAAATTTCGGGACGAAATTTCTTTAACGGGTAGGTACTGTGATGACCCGGGAATTTCCGACTAAATTTAAACTTTAATCTTTAAATATTCCTGACACGATAAGAAAAGTCTGTAATGTTGAGTCACAAATTTTTTGAACTGTTTCATATATTCGTTTGACTTTCGACCATTCCCGACGATTCACGAATAACTATTTGTAAATAGATAACATATATATTTAAATAGGTATTTATAATTTGAAATATAATTTGAAATATTATATATTTTAATTATTAGAATTTATATTGTAAAATAAATAAAATGCGATGTAATGGAAACTATATTTAATTATAGATAGATAAATATAAATATGTATATAAATATTACTTGTAAATATATAAAGTTATATTAAAATCTATTTGTTTAAAAATATATAATATTATTGCTTTAGTAATTAAACTTGATATTTTAAAACTGTATATATATATACATAATGTATATTAAATATAATTAATTTTGAACTTAAATTGTAAATGTCTGTAACTTTCGGTTGACGTTTAATTATTTTAAAATAGGTCTAATATATATATATATATATATATATATATGAAGTTTTAAAATAAAAGTTGAACTGTAAATCGATTACGAAGATTTTAAATCTATTAAAAGTATTTTTTTACCTTTTTAAGTTTAAATATTAGCACTCCGTACATGTGAATCGGAACAGAAAATAAATAATTTTCGAACCTTTTTGATCAGGTTTCAAACAGGTAATGAGTGAAATAATTAAATATGTTTAATCTAAAAATTTGAGATTTTAGGAACCCTTTTATACATTAACTGTTTAGCAATGGACACGATATGGCCATCCGGAATAAACTGTTGGTAGAATTATTATTTAAATTCACAGGTTTTAAAATTTATTTGATTATATAATTATTATTATATTATTAATAATATTCGATTTATGGTATTATTTGTTTTACTCTCCCACTACCAAAACTTTATGTTTTCCACTTGTATTATAATATATAACTATCTATATCTATTATTATAACTAGCATCACCCTTAACCTTTTCACCTTGATTTAATCCCAAACAACTGTGCCTAATTGAAATTCGTTGGAGATTTGCTGTGCACTCTTTTTTTACTTTAGATTATACTATTATATCATTATTATCACAGTTGTATATATAATTAGGTAATATTTATGTATCATGATATATATCATTCTTTTGTCAATCACCTCACCACTCATTCTCCTGTGATCAACCTTAACTATCACCTTTATATGATCAACACCGGGGCCATAACCTTCGGCCACCATTCGTCTACCACAAACCACCACCACTTTCAGTTCATCAAACTATCATAACTCCACGATAGATCACCCGAACCTTTACTGTTTATGTTTTCTTGTTACGAGAACAAACCTCCATCACCATGACTGTTACCACTACGGTTTCGGTTTCAAGTTCAGTTCATCACCATATTTTTGGTTTTCTTCCTCGTGAAACCCTCACCATCGTAAACCCATTAAACTCCATAACCACCCTCGTGTAATCACTACCCAACACCCACTTCCACCATCGTTAACAACTAACCCATCTCCATCACCATGAAATACCTCAACCGCCACCCTCAATCATCTTTTCTCTCTCTTAATTTTTTTTGCATATCACGATTTCAAAACTCGCTGTTATCTTTCGTGTTTCTATCCTCCTGTTCGATTAGAAACAAACCCAAGAATCCGTTTACTGTTTCATTCCTATTCAATCAAAACCGCCATTTTTTTCTTTTCGATGAAGTGCTGCTGCTACAGCAGTGTGTTTTGGTTTCGCCACCAAAAATTGTAAATCGTATGATGATGATGATGATTCGAAGATGATAATTATACGATGATGATGGTTACGATTGACGGTTCTCGCTGTTGAAGATGATTATGATGATGTTGATTCGATGTTGAGAAATATGATGATGATCGATGTTTGTTAATGATGATGATGTTTATCAATGATGTATTTAATTTTTTTTTCTTTCTAACCGTCCAGTATAAAGCAAAGGTTCCTACTTGATGTTCTTAATAATCAAGGTGAGCTGTAAAGACACCTTAATGGAAGGTGACGAATTGATGAGTTGTGATTAATGAGAAGGAAAAGAAACAGATGCATAGCGGGTTATTAATTATAGGTATGATTATGTATCAGAAAAAAAGAGAATGGAGTAATGGTTGAGGGTGTTTGTTTAGATCTAGAGGTCGCGGGTTCAATCCCCGACCATTGCATTTTTTTTATTATTAACAACAGATTATGTTTGGGGCTCTACAATTGGGCCGTGTTCGCTTACTGTTGGGCCAAAAATTATAACATGTTGGGCCAGTAGTTGCTAGATGGGCCGAGTTATATTAAGGTTGTTGTTGGGTTGCCTTTCTACTTGGGCCGAAAGAAGTTAGTTAAATATATATGGTATGCAGTTTTATTTAGAAATGTAAGGATAGAAGGATGGTTTGTGGTGTTGTGGTGTTAGCGGGAGGTCAAGGGTTCGAGTCCTGGCGTGGGTGTTCTTTTTATTGATCTTCTCTTCAAAGGTTGTAACTTTATTATTATTATTATTATTGTTATTATTATTATTATTATTATTATTATTATTATTATTATTATTATTATTATTATTATTATTATTATTATTATTATTATTAATGTTGTTAATATTAATTATTATTATTATTATTATTATTATTATTAGTAAATCATTAATTACTATCATAAACAGTAACATTAATATTTTTACAAGTATTATTATTAATATCATTGTTATTATCACTAATAAGGTTATTATTAACATATGTATATTATTAATGTTAATATCATTATTTTTACTAATATTAACTTAGTATAATAGAACTACTGTTTTGATAAACAAATGAAATACAAACATAAATATATATATTTAATACATATAACACAACTATATTAATATTTTTATAATAAATACTAATTATGTATCTAATGTATATAAAATAAAAATAGTTAATTAAGTTATTAATAAATCATATAAATTACTAAAATAACAATTATAATAAAATGTAAATTTATTCGATTACAATTATACGTGTTAATAAATATACAACTGATATAGGTTCGTGAATCCGAGGCCAACCCTGCATTGTTTAATGTCGTAATATGTATTTTTACTATAAAATACATTAGGTGAGTTTCATTTGCTCCCTTTTTAAATGCTTTTGCAATATATATTTTTGGGACTGAAAATACATGCGCTGCTTTTATAACTGTTTTACAAAATAGATACAAGTAATCAAAACTACATTCTATGGCTGGATTATTAAACCGAATATGCCCCTTGTTAGTCTGGTAATCTAAGAATTAGGGAACAGACATCCTAATTGACGCGAATCCTAAAGATAGATCTATCGGGCCCAACAAGCCCCATCCAAAGTACCGGATGCTTTAGTACTTCGAAATTTATATCATGTCCGAAGGAGGATCCCGGAATGATGGGGATATTCTTATATGTATATTGTGAATGTCGGTTACCAGGTGTTCACCATATGAATGATATTTTTGTCTCTATGCATGGGACGTGTATTTACGAGAACTGGAAATGAAAATCTTGTGGTCTATTAAAATGATGGAAATAATTATTTATGTTAAACTAATGAACTCACCAACCTTTTGGTTGACACTTTAAAGCATGTTTATTCTCAGGTACGAAAGAAATCTTCCGCTGTGCATTTGCTCATTCTAGAAATATTACTTGGAGTCATTCATGGCATATTTCAAAAGACGTTGCATTCGAGTCGTTGAGTTCATCAAGATTATTATTAAGTCAATTATAATTGGATATATTATGAAATGATATGCCTGTCGTCAACTTTCGATGTAATGAAAGATTGTTTTTTCAAAAACGAATGCAATGTTTGTAAAATGTATCATATAGAGGTCAAGTACCTAGCGATGTAATCAACTGTTGTGAATCGTTTATAATCGATATAGACTTCATCTGGATGGATTAGGACGGGTCTCTACATAGTGTGTATTAATCTTTGAACCAGTATGTTCCATTATAAATTATAGACACGATTTTACACATCAAGTTTTTGGCACCGCTGTCGGGGATCTGACTCACTTGGGAATGCCAATCTATTTCAATTGACACTCGGTTTAAATCCCAAAAACCTTTGACACTCGGTTTAATCAAAAACAAACAATTAAGATAATTCATTATTGTTGATAAGAGTTAAACCTAATTGAAATCTTGATCTTGAACGATTGACGAATCAAAATGTGTTTCCGGAATGATTGAGTTGATTAGATGATGTTGGGATTCCCCAAGAATCACTAAAAATCGCCCCAAAGTTGCTGGAATTCGTCAGCATAAAAAGTGATCAAAAGTTAGGGTTTAATTCCCTATTTATAGCTCCAAAACCCACAACAGTAATGACCCGCGCCGCGGGCATTTAGGCCGCGCCGTATCTTAAAACGTAGCCAGAATCCCACCTTTTTCACAATGCTCGACCCTCAAAATAGGCATAACCCGCGCCGCGGGCTTTCTGGCCGCACCGCGGGCTTTCTGGCCGCGCCGCGGCTTAACACTTGCACAGAATCTTCATCATTTTAAACCATAAAAATGCCTAAAACCTCATTGCTTCATCATATTAAGGCACCGCTGATAAAATAACATGGAACATACCTTAAAATTATCAAAAAGGCGTATAAAAGATCTTCTCGGCTCTCGAATCATAATCCTCCCAATTATCGCGAATAAAAACCAAAACCGTATCCAAATGGACTAAAAATGAAGGATATTTCGATGATAAATATATGAGAAATGTGCAATATCAAATCACCCCACACTAGAGTCTTGCTTGTCCTCAAGCAAATCCGACTCGATAATAATCATCTACTAAATGATAACGTCTTCATAAGTGATAGTAGAATCAACGAACAATAACCAAATAAGCAACTAGCGTGGGTATGGTTTAAAAAGAACAAACCAACAATGTGACTTCCACTTGTAATCCCAAAAATCTCCAACATCCCCAAATAAAGTATCGACACAATAATAATAATAACTCGAACAATGTGCACCAAATATGTAATCCAAATAAATATAGAGGATCTCGAACCTGAATATGTCTTCAAATATAGAACGTGGATACAAGTGGAAGCCATGAGTCGAGAAGGTGGAACCCTCGAACCAAAGAACCATACGGGCTACCCCGCGATTGGTCAAGCCAATGCCTCCCACAGTACCTAACATCGTAAGATGTCGGTAAGAAAATAATGTGCTTAGGAGGATACACATTACGTCCGGATATCATCGATAATTATGAGGTAATCATCTAATCCGTTAATTCAATCATAAAGATTGAGTTTCATCAGGCTTAAAAGCTGATATATTACCTTTCCGAAGGTTATCCACTGGGAATCTGATCAATCACTGACATTTTGTGTATCATGGTGCGCTTCCCATTTGGCTAGCAAATCTCCCTCATTGAGATAAGCTTTGACTACCAGTTTCCCTGTTTGATGTTGAAGCCTGGTAGATTTCCAATCAATTTTAGCAATGATTTTTTCAAGATTTTTCGTCACCCTACAACTAGTCTGGACTACAACTTCTGAAATAAATCAGCAAGTGTGTTGTTCGGGAGACTTGACTCCCTTAAGGATGGAATGGATACATCCTGTGTGGTTAAATTAAGTGGTCGGACACAACATTGTCCTTTTTAGGAGAAACAATGAGGATCGCCCTGTTAAAGTTTTCGATCTAGCGCATGGCCCGATTTCGACCACACGACCAATCACCGTTCATACGGTTGACACCTGCCTTGGTGCAGATGACCTACGTATGAACTTTTATGTTCATGTAGGATTTCACATTCAAAATAATGAACATGTTTCAAAAGTTCAAGACTCTCACCTCTAACAGTACCTCATCGTGAAATGATGGGTAATGAAATGGTACAGCTTAAGAGGTATACGTACCAAGTGAAACGGTCGGAAGACTTTACTTCCTTAATGAGTGGATCTGACTCACTCAAGAATGCCAATCTATTTCAATTGACACTCGGTTTAAATCCCAAAAACCTTTGGGTGCCATAGCTTTTGGCTATGGGTTGTGTTGTCTAAGCAAACACAAGCACGTAGCTATTGTTCCTAAAAAGGACAACACTGGTGAAGCTCTAGGCTCCTCTTCCCACAGTATCACACCATTAAATGATGTAATAATAAAATGATATAGTTTCGAAAATATGCTATACCAAGTAACCAAAATTTTTTGATCTGGCACGTGATTCGATCACAATCATGCTATGCAATCACCACTCTCTCATAGTTTACACCCGTTTTGGTACAGGTGACCTACTATTGAGTTCCCCGAACTCGTAGGATTTCATGTCCAATGGTAATGAACATGTGAAATAATTTTGGCTTCTTTGAAATTACGAAATATACCATACATTACCAAGCCATATCATAAACAAAGGTTTTGGCCGAATTTTCAATTGGTTTTCTATTTTTTTTTCTTTTTCTCTAACTTTTCTCAATTTTTTTTTATTTTCCCCTAAATTTTTCAAATTTTTTTTTTCGACCAAAACCCGTGAAATGTCAAGTCTTTTAATATCAAAACTAATATGATGATGATTTCATTAACAACCAACCCGAGAGATTTTACATCCCCACCCCACACTCGAGATCGAGTAATGTCCCCATTACTTGAGATCAACAATATATTAAAATCGAAAGGGTAAGAAAAATAAAAAACTTATCGAGTTAACCACTGATCGTGGAATGACAGTGATAGATGGCGCTGAACTGACTGCTAGCATAAGAACATCATCCATTCCCGATCCTTACACCAATATCATCACTCATGCGGTTTTGCTGAACTTAATGCCAGACTTCAAAATCGTTTCACCAACAAACCTAACAATCATAAAAGAAACTACATAAAACGGGACAAGGTGGCACCACCCGGTACCGAAACGCCTTGTCCCCAATTAAGTCTACAGTACATAATTAAAGTAAATAATTATCCAAGTACAGAACTAAATAAAATGTTTGCAAACAAAATACAACATGATCATCGGGCTCGCAGGCCCTCCTCACTGAAAACCATCATACGGCCAATTGCCGTACGGATACTGCTGCTGAAACCTCTGATGCGCATCTTCCAACCTTTCCTGCTCACTATAAATCGGGGCTTTCACTCGTGGCCGAACTGGACTACGATAATACACGGGTGTCTGAGCAGTAGTACCATAATAATGATCCGGGTTGAAGTAGAAAAGACGAGCATTGTGCCTTTGCCAATAGTTCCCATAAGCAATCCATTGCTGGTCATGTAAGGACTCGGCCGACCTCTCATCGACCCGCTGCTGACTTTCCCACATACCGTCATTATCCGACCATTGTCCTGCCCGAAAATCATTAAATCTATCTGCCACACCAATTTGAACATTATCAACCCTCGAAACCAAATCATTCCAAACTGTATCTGAAACACCTCAAGGCTGACCACTACCCGAACCATAAGGCTCCTCTGACTTGGAACCAAAACACTCGTGGATGCGAGCTGCGACTTCCTCATCATCATCATGTCGCGCACCACTACCACTCGCTCCCCCTCATTGAGACGGTTCAACATATTCAACTAACATAGACCGATTCGAGTACCACATCAAAATTTGTGCATTAATATAAAATTGAACCCCAAATGGTTTCATTGAATCACTAGCCGATGTACAACGAGTGAAGTTAATATTGAAAAACAGAGCAATTTTAGTAACATAATGACCACCTAAAAGTGGTTTTGCCTTTTGTTTCTCCATCGCATGCTTACGCAAATATTCACCTACCAAATTTGCCAAATCAGCAAACTGTCCATGCTTAATCATATAAATGAACCACAAATCATGATTCGTCACCTTGTCATACCCATTCACTCGTGCACAAAACGTGCAACCCAACAACCTCTGAATCAATCGTGCATCTTTGTCACGAATGTCCAACCCCTTTGATTCACTAAACACAAACAGATTCTTCCCACTCAGTTGATACCAATATTGCTGTGCATTAAAGAACTCGGCACCATAAAATTTAGTGTCTCTCAAATACTGTCCTAAAATGAAATCATCCATTTCGGGGTACAAATTTAATGCCCGACAAAGATCAAACCTACTCATTTCCCGATCCATTCCTCCTAAACGAAACTGTAAGAAACTCACATCCGAAACCGCACGGCGAGGATTAAAAGTTAACGTGGAAAAGAATTCCCACACCAACTCATCATAAATAACATACGTACACAAAAACGCCTGCTCCCATGCGTGAATGAAATGGTTCCCCGGTTATTTTACGCATGTAAGCACCTCTTGGAGATGAGTTATCAAATGTCTTCCCGCTTGTTCTAGCGGGGCCCAGTCTAAATACCAAGTACCGGTGATGAGACGCCTTCTAATATATCCAAACCTTCCGGCATAATCTTCATCATCCCTTAACGCTTGTAACCATTTTTCAGGATTGGTTTGAATTTCCAAAAGTCTTTCTTCCTCCCTTTGAGCATTTGAGATTCTTTGCTTCTATATTAAAAAACACCAAACAAACAAAACACAAAAGCAAACATTGCCATTAGCATTAAAGATTAGTCCCTGCTCATATTCAAAACAATCCACATTTCAAGCATAAGTCAACCTTGGTCAACAAACTTCTATAAGCATAAATCAATTATGACCAACATCAAAATCACAAGCAATCAACCATAACTAATCACCTTTTCCAAGTACTCAAACAATTATCATTCATTAGTACATCTCAACATACACTTAAGACGTTCGAAGAAATTAACATTAGTGGAAAGATAAGTTGAAACTTAAAATTTAGCAATTCAATCCAAAATTCAACAAACAAGCTAGCACCAAGTCATCATAGCATCAATATCATGGCATCTATATCATATAAATGCAAATTAATCATAAGAAAACCATTCAATTAAGACTAGAACCCTAATGACCCGGCCAAATTGACACACCCCACACTTATCATTCAAGTCAAACCATAATTAACAAGACCCATAATCAATTTTCCCCAATTACTTATCTCTAATTCGAAATCAAATAAACCATGAACCCTAGAATCAAAGATATGCATCAAAAACACAAAAAAATTATGAATTTCATACATACTAATCATATTCAACAAATACCCACGATTAATTTAAGCATTCAAGACCAAAATTAACAACCCCGCACTAATTCTCAACCTAATCCGAATTTAAACAACAAATAAGCATGCAATTAGGCAAGAACAAGATAAAGAAAGTCAAAATCGGACCTTTGGTGCCATGGATTAGAGATTTGATGAAGAAATTTAAGCAAAGATTGAAGATTAAAGATTAGGATTTGAGAGGTTTTTGAATCGTGCTTGATTAAGAAAAGATAAGTGTGTTTTCCAAACAGCAAATAACCCTAAATAACCTAAATTCCCGTCGGGTATAGCCATTGGGTCGGGTTTAACCCATTTCCTTTTATAAAAAAACGAGTTAGGAAATTCCTTCAGTCGCGGGCCGCGGCGCGGGCCAACCAGCCGCGTCGCGGCTTAAAACACCAAAAATCCCTGAATTTTTGAAAACCCTCGACCTGCAATTATAGTGTTAACCCGTGCCGCGGGCTCTCCAGCTGCGCCGCGGCTTAAAACATGCGATTTTTCCTTAATAATTTTAACTTTTTTCCAACAAAAACACAATTTCCCAAATCCAATGCCTTAACTAATGATCATATTGTACCTGCTTCAAGCATGAAAAATACAAAACTACAAAAATATTATACAAACTCTACAACAAAGATTATAACCAAGATTTTCACGCGTCGTTAGAGGTAAAGATGAGTTTAATCTCATCGTCCAGCTCTTGCGGTCCATCGACATAATGTTTGATCCGATGACCGTTCACCTTAAACTCTTCCCCCTTCGAGTTAACCAAATCAACCGCCCCATAGGGATAAACCTTACGAACAATAAATGGTCTCGGCCACTTAAATGGTCTCGACCACTTAGACTTTAACTTTTCGGGAAACAAATGAAACCGTGAATTGAAAAGAAGCACACGATCTCCTTCCTTAAATTCCTTAGGATCTTTTAAACGACTATCGTGCCACCTCTTTGTCCTTTCCTTACTAATCAATGAGTTTTCATATGCATCGAGCCTTAACTCTTCTAACTCATTTAATTGGCTCAAACGAAGGCGACCCGCCTCCTTAAGATCAAGATTGCTCGTTTTGAGAGCCCAAAAAGCTTTGTGTTCAATCTTCACCGGGAGATGACACGCTTTACCATAAAGTAACCGAAAAGTAGTGGTTCCGGTTGGTGTTTTGTACGCCGTTCTAAATGCCCATAAGGTATCATCAAGTTTGAACGACCACTCCTTAGGATTAGAACCAATTGTTTTTTCAAGAATCCTCTTTAAAGCTCGGTTGGTGTTTTCGACTAGCTCATTCGTTTGAGGATAGTAGGATGTCGAAACTTTATGGGTCACCCCATATCATTTCAACACCTTTTCAAGTTGGGCATTACAAAAATGAGTTCCCCGATCGCTAATTAAAGCTTTTGGGGCACCAAACCGAGAAAAGAGTTGCTTAAGGAACGAAACTACAACCCGTGCATCATTAGTAGGCAAAGCTGCCACTTCGACCCATTTCGAAACATAATCAATGGCAACAAGAATGTAGAGCTTATTATTGGATTTCGGGAATGGGCCCATGAAGTCAATCCCCCATATATCAAAAACCTCACAAACTTGGATAACATTTTGAGGCATCTCATCTCGTTAGGTGATTTGGCCCTCCCGTTGACAAGCGTCGCATGATTTACAAATTTGGTGGGCATCCTTGAAGATAGTAGGCCAATAAAAACCAGCCTCAAAGACTTTTCGCCCCGTAACTTGGGGACCATAATGCCCACCCGTCGGTCTATGATGACATTGGATAAGAATGCACTCACATTCCTCTCCGGAAACACATCGGCGGATCATTCCATCGGAGCACCGCCTAAAAAGATAAGGGTCCTCCGAAAAATAATACTTAAGGTCACTAAAGAATTTCTTACGTTTATGATGTGACCAACCTTTTTCTAAGAACCCACCAACCAAGTAATTAGAAAAATCAACAAACCAAGGATCTTCACACTCTTCCACCTTCATGAGATATTCATCGGGAAAATCATCATGAATAGTAGTCTCATCAAGAACCTCATGGGAGGGATTCTCAAGACGTGAAAGGTGATCGGCCGCTAAGTTCTTGGCACCCTTTTTATCCCGGATCTCAACATCGAATTCTTGCAAAAGCAAGATCCATCTAAGTAGTCTAGGTTTAGCATCCGATTTAGCGAAAAGTTACTTTAGAGCAGAATGGTCCGTAAAGACTATAGTCTTAGATAAGACTAAGTAGGACTGGAAATTATCAAATGAAAAAACCACCGCAAGGAGCTCCTTTTTAGTGGTAGTATAATTCAATTGTGCTCCTTGCAAGGTCTTGCTTGCATAATAAATGGGTCATAAATGTTTCTCGACCCTTTGACCCAGAACGGAGCCAACAGCAAAATCAGAAGCATCGCACATAAGCTCGAATGGAAGGGACCAATTCGGAGCAATTATGATGGGTGCATTGATCAGTTTCTCCTTAAGAAGTTCGAATGCCTTTTGGCACTCTTAAGAGAAGTTCCAAGGTGTGTCCTTTTCGAGGAGTTTATTCATCGGGTTAGCAATTTTGGAAAAATCCTTGATGAACCGCCGGTAAAAACCGGCGTGCCCGAGAAAACTCCGAACAACCTTAACATCGGTGGGAGGTGGAAGGTTCTTAATAGCCGTTACCTTTGCGGGATCCACCTCAATACCATCCCTAGAAATCTTGTGCCCGAGGACTATGCCTCCTTGTACCATGAAATGGTACTTTTCCCAATTGAGCACGAGATTAGATTTCTCACACCTTACCAACATCCGCTCTAAATTAAGAAGGCATGAATCGAAAGTGTCCCCGAAGACCGAAAAGTCATCCATGAACACCTCCATGCAATCTTCTATCATATAATAGAATATGGCCATCATGCACCTTTGAAAAGTGGTCGGAGCGTTACAAAGGCCAAAGGGCATGCGACGGTATGAGAATGTGCCATACGGACACGTGAAAGTTGTTTTCTCCTGGTCCTCGGGTGAGATAGGAATTTGAAAATAGCCCGAAAAACCATCAAGAAAACAATAAAAGCTGTTTCCCGCTAACCTCTCTAGCATTTGATCCATGAAAGGTAACGGGAAGTGGTCTTTGCGTGTGGTGTCGTTCAACTTACGATAGTCAATACAAACACGCCACCCCGTGACAGTCCGAGTGGAAATTAACTCATTTTTATCATTGGCAATAACAGTCATACCACCCTTCTTAGGTACACAGTGTACCGAGCTAATCCAAGGACTGTCAGAAATCGGGTAAATCTTACCTGCATCGAGGAGCTTAATGATCTCTTTCTTCACGACATCTTGCATGTGCGGGTTCAACCTCCTTTGTCGTTGCACCATAGGTTTAGAGTTATCCTCCATTAGAATTTTGTGGGTGCAATAGTAGGGACTAATACCCTTGATGTCATGAATTTTTCACGCAATGGCCGGTTTATGGGCCTTTAGCATGGTCACAAGTTCAGTTTTCTGACCTGTAGTAAGAAAAGAAGAAATAATTACCGGAAGCTTAGATTCCTTCTGCAAATAAGCGTATTCCAAATAATCTGGAAGTGGCTTCAATTCTAACTCAGGAGGTTCTTCAATTGAAGACTTGCTCCGGTAATCCACATCACGTTCGAGTTCTTTGAACTCCTCCTCAGTCGGCTCATAGCCGTTTTCCATCAAGGTGGTCAAAATATCCACCTCCTCAACCTGCAACTCTTCATCAATTTTAACCAATGAACATTCTCCTGAACCCTGTAACTCTGGGAATTCCTGCAAAAACTCAGACTGGACATTCAGAGTGTTAAGAAAATAACATGTATCATCAGTGTAGGCAGGGTATTTTAAAGCATGGTCGATTGAGAAAGTTACATGCAAATCATCTATCCTAAGGGTCAACTGTTGGCCATAAACATCAATGATACATCTAGCCGTATTTAAAAATGGCCGACCCAAAATTAGTGGAATCCTTTCATCCACTTCCATATCCAACACCAAGAAATCGGCCGGGAAAACCAACGAACCGGTCTTAACTAGCATATTATCTATAATTCCATGAGGGAATTTAATGGAGCGGTTAGCTAGCTGAATAGCCATACGCGTGGGTTTTAACTCCCTGGGGTCTAGCTTTAAGTAAATAGAATAGGGCATTAAATTTATGCTAGCCCCCAAATCTGCCAACGCCCTCATACAATCCAAATTACCAAGTACACAAGGGATGGTGAAACTCCCAGGATCCTCAAGCTTCTTGAAAAGCTTGTTTGCTACTACCGCTGAGCATGCGGCATTCAACCTGACTAAAGACACATTCTTCAGCTTCTTCCTGTTAGTTAGCAAGTCCTTAAGAAAACTTGCATACTTGGGCATAACTGCAATCACATCAATAAAAGGCAAATTTATGTTAACTTTTTTAATCAAGTCCATGAACTTGGAATTTTCCGCCTCAAGCTTCTCCAATCTCTGCTTCCTTGGGAATGGGAGCGGTGGTTGATACTCTTTAACTACCGGTTTAGCAGCAACAGTTTCCGGTACCCTCACAACTTTCTCAATCACCTGTTCCGGCTCCTTTTCCCCCTTCGGTTCACTAACAACAACCGACTCACTATCCTTAACCAACGGCACTCGCAAATCATACTCATCTGGCTTTCGCGGTGAATCATATGCTACACCACTTCGGGTAGTGATAGCATTAGCGTGCCAATTCTTCGGGTTATTATCTGTCTTACTCGGTAACTCCCCCGGTTTCCTCTCCTTATTCTGATTAGCAAGTTGACCAATTTGCTTCTCCAAATTCTGAATAGCCACTTGTTGATTTCGAAATATTTGATCATTCTTCTCATTGTTTTGAGTAACAGTAGTAACAAGCTGAGTTTATGACATCACAAACTTTTCGATCATAGCTTCTAGGTTGGACTTTTTCTCTTCGACTTGGGGTTTCTGAAAATACCCGGGAGCTTGCTGTTAATATCCTCCACTAGATCCTGGCTGGAACCTCGAACCTTGATTACCTTGAGGATTATAGGGATTGTTGAAATTTATATTAAACTGTGCACGTCCCTGAAACTGATTGTTGTTCTGTTGAATAATATAAGCAATCTCTTCTTTCTGGTTCATAGTCAAACCTGCATCACAATCTTTTCCTAAGTGTAATCCCCCGCAAAACTCACATCCAACCTTAATACCATGCATGTCCTTCTCCAACTTATCCAAGTGTCTACCAAATTTGTCTAACTTAGCATTAATAGACCCATAATCATCATATGCACCAGTGGTTTCGGTTCTCTTAACTGACGCTGAACAAGTTGACTCATGATCTTGATGCCATTCGTGAGTGTAAGCAGCTTGCTTTTCAATAATCTCTAGTGCCTCTTCTTCGGTTTTATCCATTAAAGTTCCACTTGTTGCTTGATCAATACTCTGACGAGTTGGTATGTCACACCCCTTATAGAAAATTTGGACCTTTTGTAAATCATTCAAGTCGTGTTGTGGACACGAGCGTAACATATTAGAATAACGGTCCCAAGCATCATATAGTGTCTCGCTGCTCTTTTGTCTGAATTGAGAAATATCTGCTTGAAGTCTAGCAGCTCGACACGCAGGAAAAAACTTGGATAAGAACTTATCTACCAATGTATCCCAAGAGGTAATCGCTCCTTCTGGTTGCTTATCTAACCATCTCTTAGCTTCTCCCTTAAGAGTCCAGGGAAAAAGCCTAGTCTTGATCGAAGTATCGGCAACCTCATGCAGTTTGAAAAAGTTGCAAACATCATTGAAAATACGAAGTTGCTCGTTAGCATCCTCACTATCCTTGCCATGAAATTGGCAGTTAGAAGAAATCAAACTCATGATCGGCCCTGTGATTTGGAAAGGCTGAGTGATGTTTGGTTGAGTAATCGAATTAACTTGGCCCCCTCGGGTGGCCTTCAACTTTTCTGTCATAGTCTGAGGACGATTTGGTTGATCAGCTTGGTCAGCCATATCTTCAGTCTCGAAAAGATCTAATAAAACGTAAGATTCTTCTTCTCCTCTGATTTCAGGTGGTGTATCGGGCACCACAGTCTCAGAACTACTACCCGAATTAATTATATTAGCACTCGAAGAAAAAGATGAATCCACTGTAGACTGTTGCCCTTGACTTAACTCTCTGAATAACTCTCTTTCGGGTTCTGCAAATGGTTGAAAAAACTGAGAATTAGAAGAACGTGTATGTGGCATGCACTACCTGTTATCTGCGAAATCACAACTAACAACTGATTAAACGCACCAATTCAACTGAGAATAAACAAAAAGAAATAATAAACTATAACTAAACTAAACTAAGAACAATTAGATAACAATCTTAATTTTCGACACAACTGTCCCCGACAGCGGTGCCAAAAACTTGATGTGTAAAATCGTGTCTATAATTTATAATGGAAAATAACGGTTCAAAGATTAATATACACTAACGGGCAGTGTACCCGATCGTGCAATAGTATAAAGTTGGTAAATCCGTATTCGTTCCAAGGACAGTTTAGACGTGAAAATAAAGATTGTAACTAATGGAAATAAACTAAGTTAATCTATAAAATGGAAATTACGAGATAATAGGTTTGGTGGCTATTTAACGATTAGCCAAATCAAAGATAGCTTTAATTGAAAACAAGAAAAAATAATATTTTTGGTATTTTAAGATTTAAGCTTTAAAGCAAACGAACAAGTAAAAATAAGATAGTTGTAAACAAATAGGAGAACGAATGCTTGTCTAGACCTTTTACACCTTTTACCCTCTTAAGAGTGCCCGTTGGATCTCCGATATGGAGGGGGCTTTTCATACTTGTGAATGCCCTCCCAATAAGAAGACAAGGTACGGGTGTAGTATGTTACAGGGCGATGCTAAATTGTGGTGGGACGCGAAGATACAACTTTATTGTGAAGAACAATGTATGGATTTCACTTGGGAAGAGTTCAAGGCGGAGTTTTTCGACAAGTACCGAACTTCGGGCGATCTTACTAGTCCTAAGGACGAGTTACGTGCCTTGAGGCAAGGGTCGATGGATTTGAACACTCTGAAATCCGTTTTCTTGTCAAAGACCCAATTTTTCCCGGAGTATGTCGGGAATGATAAAATGTTGAAGGAAGACTTCTATCGAACCTTGAATGATAGTTATCAAAAAAAGATTAGTGTAAGCATGGTAAAAAGTTTTCATGAGTTGTTCAATATGGCCAAAGGTTTTGAGGCGCTTGTGTTGAGAAAGAGTGGCTTTACGTTTGGCAAAAGGAAGTTTGAAGCTACTAGTCATTCGAACAAGAAAAGTAAGGGTGCAGGTGAGAGTGTTGGTAGTGTGAAGAAGGGTACGTCCGGGGGTTTTGGACCTAAATGTTATAATTGTGGGCGACAAGGACACATGGCTCGTGATTGCACCAACCCATCTTCTACAACCAAACTCACTTGTTATAATTGTGGTAAGGAAGGGCACCGAAGGCCAGAGGGTCCCAATTTGAACATCAATCATGTTAAGAAGTTGGAGAAGGCGGCGGGTACGGCTCGGGGACGTAATTATTTAATGACCCATGATGAGGGCAAGCAATCCAGCGAAGTTGTCTCAGGTACTTTCATGGTTAACTCTAATCCGGCAAGGATACTATTTGATAGCGGTGCAAATTTGTCTTTTGTGTCGTCTCGTTTTGTGTCTAAGCTTGATAAACCATTAGCTAAGTTAAGTCATCCGGTAGAAGTTGAAATAGCGGATGGTAAGACGGTGCTAGGGGTTGATGTTTGTAATGATTGTGATATTGTGTTTGGTTCCGAAACGTTTAAAATTGATCTTATCCCGATGACCTTGGGTGAATTTGATATCGTCATTGGTATAGATTGGCTCGATCGTTATAGAGCCGATATTGCATGCCATAAAAAATCTATTCGTGTTAAGACCCCAAGTGGGGGAGAGTTAATTATTCATGGCGAGAGACGGAGAAGACTTGTGCCATTATGCACTTATGCACGGGCACGTCATTTTCTTGTTAGTGGTGGCATGGCTTTTCTTGCCCATGTAGTAGATACTCGTGAAGAGCCACCATCCATTCATGAAATTTCGGTGGTTAGTGAATTCGAAGACGTGTTTCCGGATGAATTACCGGGTGTTCCGTCGGAAAGACAAGTTGAATTTAGCATCGAGTTTGTTCCGAGTGCTACTCCCATTGCTAAAACTCCTTATCGTTTAGCACCAACGGAGATGCAAGAGTTGTTAAATCAAACCCAAGAGTTGCTTGAAAAGTGTTTTATTCGACCGAGTGCTTCACCATGGGGCGCTCCGGTTTTATTCGTAAAGAAGAAAGATGGTAGTATGTGGATGTGCATCGATTATCGAGAGTTGAATAAAGTGACGATCAAGAATTGCTATCCGTTGCCTCGGATTGACGATTTGTTTGATCAACTTCAAGGCGCGACTTATTTTTCTAAAATCGACTTACGGTCCGGCTATCACTAAATGCGGGTCCGTGAGGAAGATATTGAGAAAACGGCCTTTCGAACGCATTATGGGCATTTTGAGTTTGTAGTTATGCCTTTTGGTCTTACGAATGAATCAACGGCATTCATGGATCTTATGAACCGAGTGTGCCAACCTATGTTGGACAAGTCGGTGATTGTGTTCATTGACGACATACTTGTCTATTCGAAGAGTATGAAGGAACATGAACATCATTTGTGTGGTGTGTTGAAGACGTTGTGGAAGGAGAAGTTGTATGCAAAATTCTCCAAATGTGAATTTTGGCTAAGGGAAGTTCAATTCCTTGGTCATATTGTGAACAAAGATGGTATTCAAGTAGATCCGGGGAAGATTGAGACTGTAAAGAGTTGGGGACGACCGACTACGCCTACGAAAATCCGAAGTTTCCTCGGATTGGCCAGTTATTGTCGTCGGTTTATCCAAGAATTTTCTAAAATCGCTTCTCCTTTGACGAAGTTGACGAGAAAGAACGCGAGATTTAATTGGGAGAACGAGCAAGAAATTGCTTTTCAATTGTTAAAAGAGAAATTATGTCAAGCTCCGGTGTTAGTGTTGCCGGAAGGGGTAGAAGACATGACGGTTTATTGTGATGCGTCTTTAAATGGGCTCGGGTGTGTTTTAATGCAAAGAGGTAAAGTCATCGCTTATGCCTCTCGACAATTAAAGGAACACAAAACAAGATACCCGACTCATGATCTTGAGTTGGTGGCGGTGGTGCATGCGTTAAAAATTTGGCGCCATTACTTGTACGGTGTCAAGTGTACGATTTATTCGGATCACAAGAGCTTAAAACATCTTTTTGATCAAAGAGATTTGAATTATCATCAACGTAGGTGGATGGACGTGGTAAAAGATTACGATTGTGAAATACTTTATCATCCGGGTAAGGCGAACGTGGTCGCAGATGCGTTAAGTCGGAAGAGTCAACATCCGGCGATACGAGTAGGATCGTTACGCATGATTATTACTAACGATTTTCTTGTAAAGCTCGGTTAGATACAAATTGAAGCTTTTGTTAATAACAAACATGAGGAACAGATCGTAGGCCAAACGGAGTTTATTACCTTAGGTCCGCATGGTTTGTTGTCCTTTCAAGGACGAGTGTGGGTGCCTAGAATGGGAGATTTCCGACGAGTTCTACTTGATGAAGCACATAAGTGAAGGTATTCCATTCATCCGGGCGCGACGAAGATGTATCTTGATTTAAAGAAGGAGTATTGGTGGCCGGGCATGAAATGTGATGTTGTAAAGTATGTTGAACAATGCGTCACGTGTTTGCAAGTTAAAGCCGAACACCAAAAGCCATATGGTATGTTACAACCGTTAGAAATTCCGAAATGGAAATGGGAGCACATTACCATGGATTTCATCACAAAGTTACCAAAGACGGCAAGAACCCAATTTGACTCGATTTGGGTAATAGTTGATCGATTGACGAAAAGTGCTTTGTTTCTTCCCATTCGGGAAGCAATATCGCCAGAGACCTTGGCTAAGTTGTTTATCAAGGAGTTGATATCGAGACACGGGGTTCCTATATCTATTATTTTGGATCGAGATACTCGTTTCACATCTCGGTTTTGGGAAAAGTTTCATGAAGATATGGGTACACAATTAAAATTGAGCACGGCGTACCATCCTCAAACGGACGGTCAAACCGAACTTACGAATCAAATATTGGAGGATATGTTACGGGCGTGTATTATTGATTTCGGTGGTAGTTGGGATGAGCACTTGCCCTTGGTGGAATTCTCGTAGAACAATAGTTATCATACTAGTATCGGGATGCCACCTTATGAGATGCTTTATGGGCGGAGGTGTCGAACTCCGATTTGTTGGGGTGAAGTGGGACAAAAGGAAATTTGGAGTACCGATTTGGTTTTGGAGACGAATAGCAAGATTGAGATGATTCAGACTCATTTGAAAGCGGCTCAAGATAGACAAAAGTCGTATGCCGACAAACGTAGGCGATTGATTGAGTTCCAAGAGGGTGATATGGTGATGCTTAAGGTTTCGCCATGGAAGGGTATTATTCGTTTTCGAAAACGGGGAAAGTTAGCTCCTCGGTTTATTGGGCCATTTAAAATTTTAGCTCGTGTTAGTGAAGTTGAGTATCGTTTGGAATTACCCGAAGAGCTTGCGGGGATCCATAATACATTTCATGTTTCCCATCTCCGTAAGTGTCTTGCGGATGATTCTTCATGGATGCCATTAGACGAAATTGAACTAAACAACAAGTTAGAGTATGTTGAGGAGCCGATTGCGATACTCGACGAAAAGGTAAAAAGGTTGAGGAATAAAGAGGTGAGAACTTATAAAATTCAATGGCGTCGTAGTAAAGGTTCCGAGTTTACTTGGGAGCCCGAAGAGTTTGTGTTGGTGTATCTTCCCTCTTGTCATGCGGCTTGGATTGCGAGGACACAATCCGGTTTAAGTGGGGGAGAGTTGTAAGATCCTGTTTTCCCAGATGGTTGGGACGCCGTCCAAAAGGTGGGACGCCGTCCTGTTGTAAAGGGCTGGACGCCGTCCAGATGAACTGGCGAGCCAGCTGTCTTGTTTTTAAATATTACAAATGGGTATTTTGGTAATTTCACTATGTGGATGAATTTAAGGCTCTAGATCAGTTGGGGGAACCTCATTTACACCATTTTCAACCACCACTTCTTATCCACTTAAATTCTAGAGAGGGAGAAGGGTTTAATGTGAGAAAGCTCAATCCAAAGAGGAAGAAGTTGATTTCGGGCCAAACCGCGTGTGTTAAAGTTGTTCAACTAATCACTAGCTACCTTATGATTGTGGTGGTAAGCTCTAACTTTGATTTCCTTATTTTAATTTGTTTAAGGGTTAGGGTTTGGGTTAGTGATGAACATAAAACCCATATTTAGTGATTTTGGGTGTTCTTGGGTAAGATCGGGTCATGAGGACCCAATGATGACTAACCTAGGGTTTTGGAAATGTTAAATGGACTTATGAGTCATAATTGGTTAATTAATTTCTAGCACACCTAGTCATTAATAAAATGGGTGTTAACGGGGTTAGTGGATGACCCGAAATGGGTGTGTGACTTTAAAATGGTAAAATTGGTAATAATTGACCTAGTTGGGAAAGATGGGTATGAAATACCCTAATTATGTATTAGTTAGTGTTGTTGGACCTTAGTCACTAGCTTTTAGTGATATGTGATGGTCTTGGCCTTAAATGGACGGTTTTGGTGAAAATTTGGCATTTAATGCATTTAAGTCATTAAATGCACATGAGTGAATGGTTGGTGTTTAGTCCAACTAGTTTGTGTGTTGATTGAGTACTTATTGTATTAGGTACTTTGCCTTGAAGCTTGCAGAAATATAAAACATTCACCGAAGGCGTTAAGGTGAGTGGAATAATTATGCATGTATGTATATAGTGTATTTATTTGTGTGCTATGATGTGAACCATAGAGCCGGTAGCATCATTGTACGTGTGTTGTAGTGTGAACCACGGAGCCGGTAGCACTATAGCACGAGTCGTTAAAGTGTGAACCACGGAGCCGGTAGCACTATAAAAGAGTATGACTCGTGTTGTGATGTGAACCACGGAGCCGGTAGCATTAAAGTGTGAACCACGGAGCCGGTAGCACTATAAAATGAGGTGTGAACCACGGAGCCGGTAACACCAAAGTGTGAACCACGGAGCCGGTAGCACTATAAAAGAGTATGATTCAAATGCGTAGTGACGTGAACCACGGAGCCGGTAGCGTCATAGCATTGCGTATGGTGTGAACCACGGAGCCGGTAGCACCATGACGCGTTTATGGTTAACCATATAGTTTGTGTATGTGTTGTTGTATAGCATAATATATTATTTCGGTGAATATGCTATTGATTATGCTAGTTGCAGTATTTGGAGGTTATTAGCTTATACTCGGAGTTGGTATGCTAATTGTTATTACTAGCAATTTTACGGTGTGTGTAAGTGTATACAAGTAGGTATATTATATATGTATATGTATAATTATTGCATTCACTAAGCGTTTTGCTTACCCTCTCGTTGTTTACTCTTTTTAGGTTTCGGCGTGGACAAGGGTAAGGGTGTTCGTTTGGATTAGAGGCCTCCCGCTTTGTTTTGGATAGGGGACGCTTTTGGGAAGATTAGTTTCCGAAGTTTGACCAAGATGTGGGTAGTTTAACCTCAAACACCATGCTCTAGGTGTCGTTTGGAATTTAAACTCTTATGGTCGAAACTTGTATTTTTGAACGAAATTCGTAAATCGGCCGATGTGGGCTCGATGTCGTAAAACTTGGTTTTATTGTGGAAACTTCTTAGTTTTAATTATATTATCATGTTGTGAAAAGCGTTTTGTTTAAAAGTGTCGGGAAGTAAGTTTTCCGCTCATGTAATTTGGACACCTTGATCAGAATCTGGCAGTTCATTTGGACGCCGTCCAGATCTTCTGGACGCCGTCCAAGTCTTCTTTGCTGGACGTCGTCCAGATAACTGGACGCCGTCCAGATGTGTTGAAACAGAAAATTTTTTTTTTGGTCGTATTTTGGTATAACGAGGCTCGGGTCGTTACAAAAATTCTATTGAATCGAAAAGCGTTTTCGCACGTTTGAAAATAGATCAATCGAATATTATGAAAATTCAATTCTGCACTAACTTTTGTCTAACTTTCGTTATTTGACATTTTGTTCTTACATGTAAATCACCTTACCAATTATTCCGAATACCGTTAAAAAGAAAGGTTTCCTAAATCAAAGTGGACCTCTCAACAGAGACTCGTAATCATATAATGTATCTGATAAATCAATCATTTGATATTATCTTCTAATTCCATCGATAAACATATTGAAACAAATACGTTCATGTAAAGTATTATACGTTTAATACTTTGTTAATATTCTCAAGTTATAATATATACATATACATATATATACATATTCAAATCCAATTAAATAATGGTTCGTGAATCGTCGGAATCCGGTCAAGATTAAATGAATATATGAACACAGTTTAAAATTCTTGAGATTCAACTTAACAAACTTTGCTTATCGTGTCGGAATAATATAAAGATAAAGTTTAAGTTTGGTCGGAAATTTCCGGGTCGTCACATGACCAAACTGAGATTTCCCAAAATATCAATCAAGACACTTCTCCAAGAATGTTGGGTTTACCACTAATGGAGCGTTATGTCACTTTCATGCAATAAGAACAAATCTCACACACTTAATGCATATAGTATTTGTATAGGATGTTTGGTTTCTTTTGCAGGTGCTAGAAGGAGTAAAGGTACCAAAATGTAGTGTTCAAATTTGAGACAAACGGCTATACAACGGATACTAAATTTGGATTGGAGCACGGACGGTCGAACCACGGTCGACCGTGCAGGCAACCGTGTGTCAACGGCTACTTTTTGAATCCCACTATAAAAGGCAAGCATTAAAGAGCATTTGAAGCTGACCCACTTGCATATTTAAAAGGCATATTTCCATAGATCACAAGGGCTCTAACTACTACTCAAATGTGATCAAGCAAGAGAAGATTCTATGATCTTATAGATATAGAATTTGGTTGTTGTAAACTTACTAATCAAAATCATTAATCTTGTGATTTTTTTTTTTGAAAGGCAAGTAAATTTTATTATTAAAAAGAAGACAGTACACGAAAAAAAAACCTAGCAAGGAGCTAGACAATTCTCACAACAACACACAATCGCAAAATTAAAGCGCACACACACTTAAGCTCGAGACTATAGAAGGCGCACAATCACGAGGACCTTAGAGGCGACACGAAACGACAATAAGCAAAACTATGTTTCCGAGTCCGATGACGCGCAAGAAGAGCAATATGAGCAGCAACCAATATCCTCTTCCGAGTCATTCATCACATTCTCGATAAAGTATCTTTCGTGCCAACGAAAGTTGTCTCGACGTCGGTTACGCTTCATATTACACCTACCCCACACATGATTAATAAAATGACTTTTGATCAAAGGAGGAGCTTTTTTCTCTTGTGATTTTACTTAGTGTAATGGATGTCCTAGTATTGTCTTAGGATCATCATTACAAAGTGTATAAGTCTTGTAACTTCAATTAGTAGAAGCATAGGCTAGCTTAGTGATCTACTTCCTTAAAGGGACTTAGGAAGTTGATTAATCTTATTTGGAGATTAATACTTGTCCAAGGTGAAGACAAGTTGATCTAGGTTGGAGTTGATCTTTCAAAGGGATAGAAAGATTAGGTTTGTTGTCTACCAAAGAAGTTGAAGACTTGTAAATCAGATCTCCACCGGGTTTGGAGAAAAGTGCTTAGTGAAGCAACAAATCCTTATTAGTGTAATCGGGGAGTGGATTAAGGTGGATTAGTTAACATCCACCCGAACCACTATAAATTCTTGTGTCTATCTTTACATTATTTCATTTATCATTTTGAACATACAGACTACACACATCAAGTTTGAGTTGAATTGGTTGATCAAAGTTAATCGAATTTGGTGATCAATCGAAAAAGTGTTAAAAATGTATCAAGTAACTATTCACCCCCCCTAGTTACTTACAGAACTCTTATTAAAAACCCTTTTGATGTTGTTTCTCTCAAAACCACATCAAGAGCTTTAATAGTTTCTTATAGATTATCGCGACTTCTACCGTTTAAAAAACTGTCTTAAATGATCAAACTCTTTTTTAGCATCAAACATTATGTTGACTTTATAATCACGTGTTCTCCTACAGATTTAACATAACACAACATAATAAATACTAAATACGAAATATCTGACATACATTCATGAAGATATTAGTAAATAGAATGGCAAATTGTATATACCCATCTTCATTATCAGGGAGAGTAACAACAAATTCTTTGGACGCTAAAGGCGGTGATCCAGCAGCAAATGCGCTCTTTTTACCATCATAAGACAACCGCCGATTACCTATGTGTGAAGTCACATACTTCTCAGTCAACATTTTAATATAGCTCTGCATTTGGATTTTGAGATCACTTCAGGGGTAATTGTCACCTATAAAAAACTCACAATATTTAAAATTTAAATTCAAATGAAATTGTCATACCTGATGTTATAGTCGATCGTATGAACCCTAAATTAAACAGATAAATCAAAATTGACATACTTGAAGATCATGGTGAACAAATCGATTTCATAGAAGCAACAAATCAAAATAGATAAAATTGAATGTTGATCGACTGCATTTAAACAGTGACTCAGTAAATTGAATGTTTGACATGATCTGAATGTGAATTTTCATATAACAATGAACTGTATAACCCTATCCGATTCGCGACTGTGATATGACTCGATCACCGATGTTGTTATGAATAGGGCTAGAGAATTAATTCTTCGGATAGTGAAATAGATCTATCGCTGGATAATTTGCCGTTCTCTTGATCATCCGCATTGAAATTTGTATTTGAGAATGAAATTAAATTTGAAAATTCAGAGACGTAGATTTAGTGTTTTAATTAAACGGTTTTCTAACCTGATTTAAAGAAGTTTAAAGAAGAAATATTCTATTCTGCATATGATACGTTTGGATTTTTTGATTCCCTAATTTCGCATGTGAAAAGATTCAGCATCTGATACTCCCAATGTTTTGAATGAAACCCTAATTCTCATAGAAGCTCCCGTGTCCCGTGATTTCGCGAAATCGCGGGTTTTGGATGAAAGGGTATTTTAGGTAGTTGAAAGAAGTAAAATTAATTTATTACGTAATAATGACAAGGGATGAATATGGACCATTAGATTAAGGGGTATCTTAACGTAATTTTCCAATCTAACGGAAATTAAGGGGATTTTAAAAATATTTATTAGGTAATAAAAACTCTCTATTAATTTATAAAAAAAAAATAAATAAATAAAAAAATAATAAAGAGATTTTTTTTTTCAGAACACGATTTAACCAATTTGCTATCAACCAGTTTTACGGCTTTTAAAATATTCGATTAATGTATATACTAGAGTAAAAAACTAACCGGCTGGAATATTCGATTTGGGTGTTTATCGAGAGGGTATATTCGTAAAAACCTATATATAATATTTTCTTAATGTGCACAATAACATAATACGGAGCAATATATACTGTAACATACAATAAATAAAGACACGAGCGACCTGAGTTTCCAAAGTTCAAAATCATTTATCATTTATTACTCAATAAAACCCAATCTGGCATCCTCTCCTCATTCGGTGTACCACCTTACAAATCCCCGTTAGCCGCCACCTCTTGCCGTCCTACCCTATCCAAAACTATATTCACTTCACAAAATAAAATCATTTAAATACCTATTTCTCATGGTTCCTTCTTAAATAATATAAAATAAAATCAGAATTTATAACAAAATGAAAACCAAATTCTTCCTATGTATGCGACCAACGGTTATTGAAAAACAAGAAGTCGAAGACTACATAAAACTACCACCAACCGTCGGATCATCATATTCCACGGTCCCGGGTAAGACCTCCGGCCGCCGTAACCGTCATAAAAAAAGGGTTGCTCCTGAAAGATACATCTGTAGCGACCCGACCAAATCATCATTGACGGCGCCGTCTACTTAGGTCCCGTTACGTGGTCATAAGTCTTTAAAACAACGTTTGACCAAAAGATATGTCGCATTCATTTCAAATGTAAAGGTTGTTCAAGTTTACAAGAATAGTTCCACCACAAGTTACGATACAAAGTTTTAAGTACAAATGAAACTTATGCGACACAATTTAAAAGTATCCAAAAGACGCTCCATGTATGCATATATACTCGACATCCAATGCAAGTATCAAAATAATGAGCGGAAGCATGTATCATGTATCGTTCAAGGACCTGAGAAAAACATAGAAATCTGTCAACGAAAACGTTGGTGAAATCATAGGTTTAAGTAAGTAAGTACAAGTGAACCACAAGATTTGCATCAATGAAATAATAGTAATACATTCCAAAAGTTTGTTTCACGAGCACCCAATTATCAATGCTTAACATTTCCTTCCATTGAACCCCATCACTTAGTGCTAGAACATACACTGTTTCTCGAAAATATATTTCATTCGTAAACGGTAGCGAACCGTTTGAATGAGGGTTTGTCAAACCCATATGGATCCATACAACATAAGTTCTCTCTTACACCCGGCAAGTGTAACTAATGATAATCGAATTGAGGATTTTGTTCTAAACTCGTATGTAGAATGTTTGTTTTCCTGTACTTGTGTTCACTTAGTAAAGAAATGTTTATGTTTTCTCATCCCAAATGTAAGTTCAAAAAGAGTAAAAGTGGGACTACGATCTCACCTTGAGAGCGAGAGTTATAAAAGTACTTCAACAAGTAAATGCGTGCAAAGACAACGCTAGTCTTGACCTAAACATATAGGTTATATCAATAACGGTAAACACAAACGGTCAAAGATGTTCAATTAGTCCTATGGCTCGTTACGACTCGATTATGAAGCATGTGAGTCAAATTGTCAAGTTTCATGCAAGATACAAGTATAGAATCATGTTAGAAAGATTGCATAATTAATTTGGTTAAGTTTGACAAAAAGTCAAACTTGGTCAAAGTCAACGAAAAAGTCAACATGTTCGGGTCGGGTCCCGGACTATTTTTCTATGCTAAATATTCATATACAAGTATATTAAAACAAGTTTCATGTGAATCGGAGGTCCGTAGGTCATCAAACATTTCACGTGAAATGGGGCGAGGAGGTCAGAATCTGACCAGGCACATCTGCGCGCCGCGCGGGGATGGGGCGCGCCGCGCCACCATCTGTGCAGGTCTGTTTCTGTTTTTCCCAAGTATGCACGAGCCAAAATCAATTCTAACACAACAATTGACCCGCAAACACTTATAATGCCTATCATATATCGTTGGAAAGGTATTTTGACGAGGAATGCAACCAAACACATATCATCAATCAAACTTCCACTTATAACAACCAAAAACCGCAATTAAACATTCATAATCAAAGTTCAAGTTCCAAAAACGCATTTTATGATTCGGGCAACCAAATTACATGTATGTTATGCCGTTTCGAAGGTAATCAAACACACATTGCAACAAAACACTTAACAACAATATCTCATAGCATTTGACGCATCAAAAGTTCATGTAAAGCTCATCAAACCCTAATCCAAGTTCTCAAAATCATTAATCATGTTCTTGGAGTTTCCTTAATCAACCTATACATCAAAACGAAGCTAATGATACTAGTAACACTTTTAAAACATGCACTTTAACAATCTAACAACATTTGATCATCCAAAATCAAGGATTTAGCAAGTAATTTTCATATTGAACTAGTTACGCCAAAAACAACGAATCGAGCATACAAATTACATACACGACATCACAATGAGCCATAGACACTAATTAACAACTTTATAACTCAAAAATCTCAAGAACACATAAAATTAGTGATTTTAGAAAGTTACCCAAATGAGATGAAGTTGGTACCAAAATGAAGAGGATGAAGAGAGGATCACAAATATGTAGTTTATTTTGTTGTAAGCCTCCTAGATCAAATTTAGATGATGATTGAATGAATATGGTTTTTGGGTGTGTGTGTTCTTGCTAGAGAGAAAGAGAGAGATGGAGATGAAAATGAATGGGTGAAAGGGGTTTGACCCTTTGACCTAGTCAAGGGTTTGATCCCTTGTCAAGTTTAGTTCCTCAACTTTCGTTCGGGTGCGGGAATTACCTAAACGAGATAATTTAAAACGCGTATCAACGGGAGATGTTATAAACATATAACGGACTTTATATTAGTATAACGGAAAAGTAAATGGAAAAAGGCGGGATGTTACATTACCTACTCCTTAAAAGAAATTTCGTCCCGAAATTTAAGTAGGCGTAGTAGTCGTTGTTTCTTCCTCGAGATCTTGCGTTTCCGAATTCACGAATAGATGAGGATACTTCCTTTGCATTTGATCTTGTCTTTCCCAAGTAAACTCGGGTCCTCTTTTGGCATTCCAACGAACCTTGACAATCGGGATTCGGCTTTGTTTCAATGTCTTGACGGAGGTGTCCACCATTTCAACCGGTTCCTCCACAAAATGAAGTTTGTCATCAATAGTAAGTTCTTCGAGAGGGATGACGATTTCGGGTTCGGCAAGACACTTTTTCAAGTTAGATACATGGAAGGTAGGATGAACGGAGTTCAATTGAGGCGGAAGATCTAAACGATAAGCAACGGTTCCAATACGCTCCAAGATTTCGAAAGGACCAATATACCGCGGATTTAGCTTCCCGCGTTTCCCAAAATGGATTACACCCTTCCAAGGTGCGACTTTTAACATTACTCGGTCACCGACTTGAAATTCAAGATCGTTGCGTCGTTTGTCGGTATAGCTCTTTTGACGACTTCGGGCCGTCCTAAGCCTATCTCGGATTTGAACGATTTTCTCGGTGGTTTCGTGAATGAGTTCGGGTCCGGTGATTTGCACGTCGCCTACCTCGGCCCAACAAAGAGGTGAACGACATTTGCGGCCATATAGCGCTTCAAAAGGTGCGGCTTTAATACTCGCGTGATAACTATTGTTGTAAGAGAACTCGGCGAGAGGTAGGTGCTTGTCCCAAGCTTTTCCGAAATCAACCACGCAAGCTCGTAACATGTCCTCTAAGGTTTGAATTGTACGTTCGCTTTGTCCATCGGTTTGAGGATGATATGCGGTGCTCATGTCTAAACGCGTTCCCAACGCTTCTTGCAATGTACGCCAAAATCTAGAAACGAAACGGCCATCTCGGTCGGAGATAATCGATAAAGGTACACCGTGTCGTGCTACGATCTCCTTAATGTAAAGTTGTGCAAGTTTCTCCATTTTGTCCGTTTCTTTCATGGCAAGGAAGTGTGCGGATTTGGTGAGACGGTCAACAATAACCCAAATGGTATCATAACCGCCCGTCGTTTTTGGTAGCTTGGTGATAAAATCCATCGTTATCCTTTCCCACTTCCATTGCGGGATCTCGGGTTGTTGAAGTAGTCCGGACGGTCTTTGGTGTTCGGCTTTGACTTTGGAACATGTCAAACACTTGGAAACATAAGTAGCTACGTCCCTTTTGATGTTCAGCCACCAATATAGTTGTTTAAGGTCGTGGTACATCTTATTGGCACCGGGGTGAATCGAGTATCGTGACTTATGGGCTTCATCTAAAATAAGGCTTCGTAGATCCCCATAACTAGCACCCAAATTCTTCCGGCGAAATATCGGAGTCCGGTTTCTTTAACTTCGAATCGAGAGGTGAGGACGTTCAAGTGTTCGAGAGAGATGTTTTCATCCTTGAGAGCCTCATCTTGGGCTACCCGAATTTGGCTATTAAGGTTTGTGTGGATGGTGATGTTTAAGGCTCGGACACGAAGAGGCACCGCTCTTTCTTTTCGACTTAAGGCATCGGCTACTACGTTTGCCTTCCCGGGATGGTAACGAAGCTCGCAATCGTAATCGTTCAAAGTTTCGATCCACCGTCGTTGTCTCATGTTTAGTTGCTTTTGATCGAAAATGTGTTGGAGGCTTTTGTGGTCGGTAAAGATAGTACTCTTGGTCCCGTAAAGATAGTGTCTCCACATTTTAAGTGCAAAGACAACGGCTCCGAGTTCGAGATCATGTGTCGTATAGTTTCGTTCATGAATTTTGAGTTGTCGAGAAGCATAAGCAATGACTTTCGTTCGTTGCATCAATACACACCCAAAACCATGTTTTGAGGCATCGCAATATACAACAAAGTCATCATTGCCTTCGGGAAGTGACAAGATAGGAGCGGTGGTTAGCTTCGTTTTCAAGATTTGGAATGCGGATTCATGTTCGGTCGCCCAAATGAATTTCTTTCCCTTGTGAGTCAATGCGGTTAGAGGACGTGCAACCAAAGAGAAATTTTCGATGAATCTACGATAGTACCCGGCGAGACCCAAAAATTGACGAATGTGAGTAGGAGTAGTAGGAGTCTCCCATTTGCTAATGGCTTCGATTTTCGTTGGATCGACTTTAATACCTTGGTCACTTACAACATGACCAAGAAATTGAACTTCCTTTAACCAAAATTCACACTTGGAGAATTTGGCATAGAGTTGTTCTTGTCTTAAAAGTTTAAGCACAAGTCAGAGATGTTGTTCGTGCTCTTCTTCATTTTTAGAATAGATCAATATGTCATCGATGAACACAATAACAAATTTATCGAGATATGGTTTGCACACGCGGTTCATAAGATCCATGAACACCGCCGGTGCGTTAGTGAGACCAAATGGCATGACAAGGAATTCATAACTACCATAACGAGTTCGGAAAGCGGTTTTGGAGACATCGTCCCCCTTAACCCTCAATTGATGATAACCCGAGCGGAGATCGATTTTCGAATATACACAAGACCCTTGTAGTTGATCAAAGAGGTCATCGATGCGAGGAAGAGGATATCGGTTCTTAACCGTCAATTTATTTAGTTCACGATAATCAATGCACATTCGTAGGGATCCGTCTTTCTTTTTAACAAACAAAATCGGAGCGCCCCAAGGTGAATGGCTAGGTTGGATAAAACCACGATCAAGTAGTTCTTGGATTTGACTTTGCAATTCTTGCATTTCAGATGGAGCGAGTCTATATGGTGCACGCGCTACGGGTGCGGCTCCCGGAATAAGATCGATTTGGAATTCAACCGGTCGATGAGGCGGAAGACCCGGCAATTCGTCGGGAAATACATCGGAATAGTCACTAACAATTGGCACATCATCGATGTGCTTCTCATCGGACTCGACTTTCTTAACGTGAGTAAGGATCGCAAAACAACCCTTACGGAGTAGTTTTCTAACTTTAATACACGAAACGAGGTTGAGTCCGGTGCAACTCTTATCGCCATAGACGATCAAAGGTTCACCATTCTCGATAGGAATTCGGATTGCGTTAAGATCACAAAGAATGTGAGATTTCGTTTTGACTAACCAATTCATACCGATTATTACATCAAAGCTTCCTAGTTCCATGGGTATCAAGTCAATTTCAAATTCTTTACCCAAAATGTTTAACGTACACCCCCGGTAATATGTGTTGGCACTTAATAGTTTCCCGTTAGCCACTTCAATGGTATAAGTGGTATCTAATGGAAGAGGTGGAGTGCTAAAAGAATGAGTCAAAGTCTTGGATACAAAGCATTTATCGGCACCCGAATCGAATAAGCAAGAGACATAAGAATTGTTGAGAAGAAACGTACCCGTGACTAGTTCAGTGTCATCCCGGGCTTCCTCGGTGTTGATGTTGAAAGCTCGGACGCGCGTGTTGGGGTTATCTTTCTTCTTTGGGCATGCATTTCTATAATGACCCGTTTGACCACATTCGTAACAAGTGCCCGTCTTTGGTGCATTGGGCCACTTTCGAACAACGGGAGTGGCACTTTTACAATCGTTGGCCTTATGACCAACTCCTTGGCACCGGTGGCAAATTAACTTGCCACATTCACCAAAGTGATGTTTGTTGCATTTGTTGCAAAGAGGTAGGTTCCCGGCATAACCCCTCTTGCCGTCGGAAGTGAAAGATTTCTTGGAAAAGTTGTTGTTGCTTGATTGGGAGGGTTCCCACTTTCTTTTGTTGCCGTCCGATTTATCCTCGGCCTTAGGTGCCGGAACTACGATTTCGTCAACCGTTTCAATTAGTTGGCGAGCCATGTTCATAGCGGCTTGATGAGTAGTGGGTTTGGATGACATCACCCCTTGTTTGATGCTTTTTGGAAGACCGAGCATGTAGAGCTCAATCCTTTGAGATTCGGGGTTAACAAGATTAGGACACATCAAGGATAGTTCGGCGAAGCGTTGATTATAAGCTTTAAGATCGTTTCCGACCGCTTTCAAAGCTCTTAGTTCTTCCTCAAGCTTTCGGGTTTCTTCGCGCGGAAAATACTCAACAATCATCTTTTCCTTTAGATCGGCCCAAGAGAGGGCATGAGCTTCATCGGTACCCACCGATTGAACATAGGTGTTCCACCATGTTAGAGCAATTCCGGAGAAAGTGTGAGTGGAGTATTTGACCTTGTCTTGGTCCCGACAACCGCTTATGCTAAAGACGGCTTCCGTTTGCTCAAACCATCGGGTGAGCACGACCGGTCCCCCGGTTCCATCAAAAGTGTGAGGTTTGCACCCCATGAAAGCTTTATAGGAGCATCCCTCGTTTGAGTTTCCGGCTCCATTGTTGTTGTTGTTGTTGTTGTTGTTGTTGTTGTGGTTGTTATTATTATTGTTGTTGGATGAGTGACCGGCCATGGCCGCATCTACGGCGGTAGCTATCATCCGTTCGAGAGCTTGTTCGGGAGTTTCATTGCGGCGTACACGACGAGGAGCCATTGTTCCTTCAAGATACAAGAATATCATTGATTAGTATTCTCAATAATACTAACCGTGATATAGAATAAAGATAAAGAGAAGTTTTTTTTTTTTTTTTATTTTTTTTTTTTCGACTCGCCTTAAATTCTTTATGTCATAATGCCGGAACGTTCATATGAGTCACCGTAATATAATCCCGGAAATTATATTACCCTGATTCATATGTGCATTCGACATCATTTCATATAGTCAAGGTGGCGCGTCAATCAAATTAAACAACGTGAGATTAAGATGAACTAAGAGTAGATATGAGTAGAAGCGTTCGAGTATAAATGCACAAGTAGTCAAGTAATTCCTACTTCAAGTCTATATGCCGGTTGTAGTCTAGACTCACCAATGTACCCTATGACTCGAGGTTGACACTAATTAACTCTAAATCCCTACAACCAACGCTCTGATACCATCTGTAGCGACCCGACCAAATCATCATTGACGGCGCCGTCTACTTAGGTCCCGTTACGTGGTCATAAGTCTTTAAAACAACGTTTGACCAAAAGATATGTCGCATTCATTTCAAATGTAAAGGTTGTTCAAGTTTACAAGAATAGTTCCACCACAAGTTACGATACAAAGTTTTAAGTACAAATGAAACTTATGCGACACAATTTAAAAGTATCCAAAAGACGCTCCATGTATGCATATATACTCGACATCCAATGCAAGTATCAAAATAATGAGCGGAAGCATGTATCATGTATCGTTCAAGGACCTGAGAAAAACATAGAAATCTGTCAACGAAAACGTTGGTGAAATCATAGGTTTAAGTAAGTAAGTACAAGTGAACCACAAGATTTGCATCAATGAAATAATAGTAATACATTCCAAAAGTTTGTTTCACGAGCACCCAATTATCAATGCTTAACATTTCCTTCCATTGAACCCCATCACTTAGTGCTAGAACATACACTGTTTCTCGAAAATATATTTCATTCGTAAACGGTAGCGAACCGTTTGAATGAGGGTTTGTCAAACCCATATGGATCCATACAACATAAGTTCTCTCTTACACCCGGCAAGTGTAACTAATGATAATCGAATTGAGGATTTTGTTCTAAACTCGTATGTAGAATGTTTGTTTTCCTGTACTTGTGTTCACTTAGTAAAGAAATGTTTATGTTTTCTCATCCCAAATGTAAGTTCAAAAAGAGTAAAAGTGGGACTACGATCTCACCTTGAGAGCGAGAGTTATAAAAGTACTTCAACAAGTAAATGCGTGCAAAGACAACGCTAGTCTTGACCTAAACATATAGGTTATATCAATAACGGTAAACACAAACGGTCAAAGATGTTCAATTAGTCCTATGGCTCGTTACGACTCGATTATGAAGCATGTGAGTCAAATTGTCAAGTTTCATGCAAGATACAAGTATAGAATCATGTTAGAAAGATTGCATAATTAATTTGGTTAAGTTTGACAAAAAGTCAAACTTGGTCAAAGTCAACGAAAAAGTCAACATGTTCGGGTCGGGTCCCGGACTATTTTTCTATGCTAAATATTCATATACAAGTATATTAAAACAAGTTTCATGTGAATCGGAGGTCCGTAGGTCATCAAACATTTCACGTGAAATGGGGCGAGGAGGTCAGAATCTGACCAGGCACATCTGCGCGCCGCGCGGGGATGGGGCGCGCCGCGCCACCATCTGTGCAGGTCTGTTTCTGTTTTTCCCAAGTATGCACGAGCCAAAATCAATTCTAACACAACAATTGACCCGCAAACACTTATAATGCCTATCATATATCGTTGGAAAGGTATTTTGACGAGGAATGCAACCAAACACATATCATCAATCAAACTTCCACTTATAACAACCAAAAACCGCAATTAAACATTCATAATCAAAGTTCAAGTTCCAAAAACGCATTTTATGATTCGGGCAACCAAATTACATGTATGTTATGCCGTTTCGAAGGTAATCAAACACACATTGCAACAAAACACTTAACAACAATATCTCATAGCATTTGACGCATCAAAAGTTCATGTAAAGCTCATCAAACCCTAATCCAAGTTCTCAAAATCATTAATCATGTTCTTGGAGTTTCCTTAATCAACCTATACATCAAAACGAAGCTAATGATACTAGTAACACTTTTAAAACATGCACTTTAACAATCTAACAACATTTGATCATCCAAAATCAAGGATTTAGCAAGTAATTTTCATATTGAACTAGTTACGCCAAAAACAACGAATCGAGCATACAAATTACATACACGACATCACAATGAGCCATAGACACTAATTAACAACTTTATAACTCAAAAATCTCAAGAACACATAAAATTAGTGATTTTAGAAAGTTACCCAAATGAGATGAAGTTGGTACCAAAATGAAGAGGATGAAGAGAGGATCACAAATATGTAGTTTATTTTGTTGTAAGCCTCCTAGATCGAATTTAGATGATGATTGAATGAATATGGTTTTTGGGTGTGTGTGTTCTTGCTAGAGAGAAAGAGAGAGATGGAGATGAAAATGAATGGGTGAAAGGGGTTTGACCCTTTGACCTAGTCAAGGGTTTGATCCCTTGTCAAGTTTAGTCCCTCAACTTTCGTTCGGGTGCGGGAATTACCTAAACGAGATAATTTAAAACGCGTATCAACGGGAGATGTTATAAACATATAACGGACTTTATATTAGTATAACGGAAAAGTAAATGGAAAAAGGCGGGATGTTACAACATCCGTCAACTTTCCATCAAGTCTACCGGAGTTACTAACTCATTTTCCGGTAACGTGTCGGACGCAAAACCGGAAACCCCACTTGAAAAAGACCTTTTCAAGCCGGTGATAACTGAAAGATCAGCAGTTTCGGACGACATATCGTTTTCAAATGATAAAGTCAACGGTGGAGAACGTGAGTCAAACTCTGGAGTATATTTGATGGCGAGTAGTTTATTTTTCACAATATTATTAGGAAAGTTGTTTGGGATTTTGTGTACATTAATATTGGTTTATTCTGTTAAATATTGTCACCGGAAAAATTATGGAAACGATGCTCGGAGATCGGAAAACTTAGTGGTAAACCGGCCGGAGAAAGGGTCGCCGGAGAAGTATAATAAGAGAGTTATAATGGAAGGATTGTTGGAAAGGAAAAGCCATAATAGAGAAAACAATATTAGACATAATTTGAGTTGGTGATAAATCTCAGAAATTAGATTTTTGTTTATGTTAAAGAAATGTATATATGGACAAATTTTTTGTTGTTTATTTGCAAATGTGTTTTTGACAATGCAAGATGAGTTGGGTCTTTTTAGTTAAAAAAATATAGTTAAGGTTACATTGGATCCGTACGTCTCAATAATATATAGTTCGATAGTGTAGTTGATAAAATGAAGTACTTGCACTTTTCGGGTATACATTATTGTTATATGAGGTGTGGTTGATCTTTTTTTTTTTTATTTTTTATTTTTTAGAACGGCTTGTTTGTGGTTAGACTCGACTCACGCGTTTCCAGAAGGAACCCCTGGCCCATAAACCCTTCCGAAGAGCGGGCGGAATCCAGAAGTAAACTCCCTGTGTGGGATTCGAACCTGAGACCTCCCGGATGAAATGTCCCGTTCATATTGATTATAAACGTTCCATATTAATTGATTTCGTCGCGAGGTTTTGACCTATATATGAGACGTTTTTCAAAGACTGCATTCATTTTTAAAACAACCATAACCTTTATTTTATCGATAAAGGTTTAAAAAGCATTACGTAGATTATCAAATAATGATAATCTAAAATATACCGTTTACACACGACTATTACATAATGGTTTACAATAAGAATATATTACATCAAAAATAAGTTTCTTAAATGTAGTTTTTACATAATATCATACAAGCATGGACTCCAAATCTTGTCCTTATTTTAGTATGCAACAGCGGAAGCTCTTAATAATCACCTGAGAATAAACATGCTTAAAACGTCAACAAAAATGTTGGTGAGTTATAGGTTTAACCTATATATTATCAAATAATAATAATAGACCACAAGATTTCATATTTCAATATACATCCCATACATAGAGATAAAAATCATTCATATGGTGAACACCTGGTAACCGACATTAACAAGATGCATATAAGAATATCCCCTATCATTCCGGAAAATCCTTCGGACATGATAAAAACGAATTCGAAGTACTAAAGCATCCGGTACTTTGGATGGGGTTCGTTAGGCCCAATAGATCTATCTTTAGGATTCGCGTCAATTAGTAGATCGGTTTATTAATTCTTAGGTTACCAAGCAAAAGGGGCATATTCGGCTTCGATCATTCACCCATATAATGTAGTTTCATTTACTTGTGTCTATTTCGTAAAACATTTATAAAACTGCATGTATTCTCATCCCAAAATATTAGATTTTAAAAGTGGGACTATAACTCACTTTCACAGATTTTTACTTCGTCGGGAAGTAAGACTTGGCCACTGGTCGATTCACGAACCTATAAAAAATATGTACATATATATCAAAGTATGTTCAAAATATATTTACAACACTTTTAATACATTTTGATGTTTTAAGTTTATTAAGTCAGCTGTCCTCGTTAGTAACTTACAACTAGTTGTCCATAGTTAAATGTACAGAAATAAATTGATATATATTATCTTGAATCAATCCACGACACAGTGTATACACGTCTCAGGCTAGATCACAACTCAAAGTATATATATATTTTTAGAATCAACCTCAACCCTGTATAGCTAACTCCAACATTACTGCATATAGAGTGTCTATGGTTGTTCCAAATAATATATATAGATGGATCGATATGATATGTCAAAACATTTGCATACGTGTCTATGGTATCCCAAGATTACATAATATATTAGAATACATGTATAATACAATATAAGTTAGCTAGGATATGATTTGTATATAATTGTTACAATATTTCCCGTAGCTACAACAATCAAAAAATATTCAATCTTGTTTTACCCATAACTTCTTCGTTTTAAATCCGTTTTGAGTGAATCAAATTGCTATGGTTTCATATTGAACTATATTTTATGAATCTAAATAGAAAAAGTATAGTTTTATAGTCGGAAATATAAGTTACAAGTCATTTTTGTAAGAGGTAGTCATTTCAGTCGAAAGAACGACGTCTTGATGACCATTTTGAAAAACATACTTCCACTTTGAGTTTAACCATGATTTTTGGATATAGTTTCATGTTCATAAGAAAAATCATTTTCCCAGAAGAACAACTTTTAAATCAAAGTTTATCATAGTTTTTAATTATCAAACCCAAAACTGCCCGCGGTATTACTACGACAGCGTATGTCCGATTTTACGGTGTTTTTCGTGTTTCCAGGTTTTAAATAATTAAATAAGCATATCATATACATATAGAACATATGTTTAGTTGATTTTAAAAGTTAAGTTAGAAGGATTAACTTTTGTTTGCGAACAAGTTTAGAATTAACTAAACTATGTTCTAGTGATTTCAAGTTTAATCCTTTAAATAAGGTAGTTTTATATATATGAATCGAATGATGTTATGAACATTATTACTACCTCAAGTTTTGTGGATAAACCTACTGGAAATGAGAAAAATAGATCTAGATTCAAAGGATCCTTGGATGGCTTGAAAGTTCTTGAAGCAGAATCATGACACGAAAACGAGTTCAAGTAAGATTTCTACTCGAAATAAGATTGTTATAGTTATAGAAATTGAATCAAAGTTTGAATTTGAGTATTACCTTGTATTAGAAAGATATCTTACTGTAAATAAGAAAGATTTCTTGAGGTTGGATGATCACTTTGCAAGATTGGAAGTAAACTAGCAACTTGGAAGTATTCTTGATTTTATGAAACTAGAACTTATAGAATTTATGTAGAACACTTAGAACTTGAAGATAGAACTTGAGAGAGATCAATTAGATGAAGAAAATTGAAGAATGAAAGTGTTTGTAGGTGTTTTTGGTCGTTGGTATATGGATTAGATATAAAGGATATGTAATTTTGTTTACATGTAAATAAGTCATGAATGATTACTAATATTTTTGTAATTTTATGAGATATTTCATGCTTGTTGCCAAATGATGGTTCTCACATGTGTTAGGTGACTCACATGGTCTGCTAAGAGCTGATCATTGGAGTGTATATACCAATAGTACATACATCTAAAAGCTATGTATTGTACGAGTACGAATACGGGTGCTTACGAGTAGAATTGTTGATGAAACTGAACGAGGATGTAATTGTAAGCATTTTTGTTAAGTAGAAGTATTTTGATAAGTGTCTTGAAGTCTTTCAAAAGTGTATGAATACATATTAAAACACTACATGTATATACATTTTAACTGAGTCGTTAAGTCATCGTTAGTCGTTACATGTAAATGTTGATTTGAAACCTTTAAGTTAACGATCATGTTAAATGTTGTTAACCCAATGTTTATTATATCTAATGAGATGTTAAATTATTACATTATCATGATATTATGATATATTAATATATCTTAGTATGATATATATACAGTTAAATGTTGTTACAACGATAATCGTTACATATATGTCTCGTTTCGAAATTAATCATTAAGTTAGTAGTCTTGTTTTTACATATGTAGTTCATTGTTAATACACTTAATGACATGTTTACTTATCATTTATCATGATTAAACATAGTGTATCAATATCTTAATATGATTCATATGTATTTAGTAAGACGTTGTTATAACGATAATCGTTATATATATCGTTTCGAGTTTCTTAATTCAATAAACTCAATTTTATGTATATAAATCATTGTTAAAATACCTAATGAGATACTTACTTATCATAATATCATGTTAACTATATATATAATCATATATATGTCATCATATAGTTTTTACAAGTTTAACGTTCGTGAATCACAGGTCAACTTGGGTGGTCAATTGTCTATATTAAACCTATTTCAATTAATCAAGTCTTAACAAGTTTGATTGTTTAACATATTGGAAACACTTAATCATGTAAATAACAATTTCATTTAATATATATAAACATGGAAAAGTTCGGGTCACTACACCGGAGGCTCAGGCCCTAGCACCTGGTACCGTTGAAGCAATGCTACATTGGTATGAGGTGTGGTTGATCTAATTATGGTAGGTATGGAATTGGGTGAATGAGATGATAAAGTATGCTTGTTGGCGATTTTCCGAAGGTAAATAAGAAGTTTTTTTCACTTTACGCCCCCAAGATACGAAGATACGTATGTGTATATGATGAACGTGGTTGATTAAGTGTGACTTGAGAGAATGGTCTTTCCAGGGATCATGGCTCCTTTATAAAGGAGAATTAGGGTTTCTTCCGGCTTCCAGTGCTCTATAATCGATTTACAAGAAAATTTTAGAAAGATTTAGTTGACCATTTACTTCTGTCCACTAAGCTAGGAAAGCAAAGTTGTTAATTTCTTCTTTGATCTTTTGGGCGGTAAATATATGAAGTGTTTTTCCACCCATAACTTACCTTTGACCTAGGCAATATTATGAATTAGTCTTATGCCTTCTGTTTTGGTAAATGTGATACATCTGTAATTCGTTATTTTTGAGTATATATCTTCGTATGTGTTCCGATCCGGGGATGGGGTACATAATGATACACATACCCGATCAGCTCGTGTAGCAAATCAAACAGCATCACCATATGAGCAATGCATGAAGCGCGCCGAAGGAATAAGCGCTCAAGTCACAGACCTGACACAGGTCCCATGAAAGCACCAAGGTGACGTATACATGTCAGGCGATCCTGTAGCTGGCAGAAGGCACCTGGCAGACAAGAATCAGGTCCGACAAAACACTTTTTACTTTTGTCAGTTCAGCTCACTCTAGGACGTACTATTCACAGGCCACGATCCTTTTAGCCTTATTATGTGGTAATAGAAGACAAAAAGGATTACCCTATAAATAATGGACTCAATCCACAACAAAGAAGGAGGATTATTCCACTCACACATACACATACCGTATCGTTAACAGTAAGCGCCTACTACGTAGCGCATCTCAACCCGCACTACCGGACATATAGCCTTCCACTAGACACTCTTGATATACAGGTAACGTTTTATGAACATAAACCCTACAACCCAGCGCGAGCCATCACTAACCAGACAACCCGTCGATAGTGGGTCTATGTTTAACCACCCCTGCTGAGATCCTCATCTCGCAAGGGGTTATTCACGGTACTCCGGACCGGAGAGTTAAACTCAATTGACCCTTAAATTTCCCTTCTTTGATGTCAAGCATGGACCAAACCAGACCCGATTATTCTATGCTTGATCATTTGGCGCCATTCGTGGGATATACAAGTTAAAAGGTTTTGATTTGATCTTTTTTCTATATGTCCGCTAATAACTTGCTTGTTTCTTTTTAATACAGTAACAAGTATCAAGATAACTAGCAAGCCAGAAGTACCCAAGCCTGTGCAGGCGTGAGCTACCTCGCATACAGGACCAAAGCCCACAGTCAAAGGACCTACTGGAACCTCTGAGAATGTGCCACCAAGGGGCGCTCTGATATCTCCCCTTGGCGCACCCACATCTCATTTTAAGACCCCGAAAGCGACCAGGCCGATACCATGGGCCTCAAACACCACAAGCACGGGTTCACCCCCACCTACCCGACGCCGAAAGTAATGTGCAGTAGTCCAAGTCACACAAGTAGTCCCGTCGGCCCTCAAGGCGCGAGACCTTCACCCTCGCCGCGACGTGACACTTCCCCAACGACCCAAGATGTGACGACTCCGTCAAAACACTTAACGGCTCCGTCACTTGGTCCCACAGCTTGATCGAAACTCTATATGAATTTTATAAAACAACCTTGCATTCTTTATTTAAAAATGATTTCCTATAAAGAAAATCTACTAAATTGTATAAGTTTAGAAAAACTATACGTAAATACTTTAACCAAATGTTGACCAAACAAAGTCAACAACATCCACTTTTTAATGTAACAAAATAGAATGCAAGTTAATGTTTAACAAAAGCTGCCATCATAAATATGCAGACCCTCTAAGCACAGCGGAAGCAGTCAATCATAAACCTGAGAATAAAACATGCGAGTAACTGTCAACAAAAATGTTGAGTGAATTATAGGTTTAATATTGCAAACAATATTTAATTTAAACAATAAAAATTTATGTTTGAAAACATAAAACTCCTTTTTGAACCACCAAATTATATGCTAGAAAACATATAATAAAACATTATTCCATTTTCCGTGAGCCACCTGGTAACCACTTAACCATTTATTTACCCTTGCCAAACACAATAAATAATATACACCGAACAAGTGTATCTACAACAAAATACGAAGTACTAAACATTCCGATAACAAATTGCTAGCGCGACTAGCTCGAAATGGGGTTGTCAAACCCGATAGATCTATCCGTAGGATTCGCGTTCACTAGTAGAAACCAGTGATTACAGTTACCAGACTAGGGAATATTTTTGTTCAACTCACAATGAATAATTTAAACCAACTTCCACTTGTGTCCAAAATATAAAATAAATTGCATGTATTCTCATCCCAAAAGATTTAAGATAGAAAAATGGGACTATAACTCACCTTAAATAGCAACTGAAGAAATCTCACAAACAAGCAAACAGCAAGTAAAGTAAAGTGATCAAGAAAGATCACAACGCCGACCTATAAATAAAGCAGGTCGAAATAAATAACTAACTTAGGTCAAGTCTTAGTATGATAGCTATTGTACATGTTGCAAGTAGACATAGAACATTACTCAGCAAGCATCGGTTTGATTGGAACAGCATAAGGACACACACTTTCTATTTTTAGAAAGTTTCTATTTTTACCAGGTTTCCATTTTTGGAATGTTTCTATTTTGGGAAAGTTTCTATTTTAGGAAAGTTTCTATTTTAGGAAAGTTTCTATTTTTGGAAAGTTTCCAAATTTAGAAACTTCTATTTTTAGAAAGTTTTGAAGTTAGGAAAGTTTCCTTATTTAGAAAGTCAACAGAAGTCAACTGAAAGTCAAAGTCAACTGAAAGTCAACTCAAAAGTCAAACTTGGTCAACATAGTCAACATTAATTTGAAAAGTGTAAGTTATAATAATAACATAGGTTATAATGTTTATTAAAGTCAAAAGTGTAAAGTTATGTCATAACATAAGTTTAATTAAATAAAATGAATTATTAAAGTTAATATAAGTTGAAATGTTATAATTAGTATAACATAAGTATTTAATTAATTAATTAAATATTAATCATTATATAAGTTTTATTAATTAATAATGAATTTTAATTCATATCATAAGTATTATAAATTAATAATGAATTATTAATTATATCATAAGTTTCTAATTAAAATTATTAAATCATAAGTATTTAATAATTAAATCATAATTAAATAATAATTAAGTCTTACAATAATTAAATAATTATTTAATCTTTATTATAAGTCTTATAATAATTTCTCAAAAATAAATTTAATACTTATCATAAGTATTTTTCTTTAATAATAAAAGTATTATTAATCATAAGTTTAATTAAAATGTTAATTAAATCATAATTAATAATTAAATGATATAATAAATATTTATATCATAAGTCTTAAATAATAATAATTACTTATTTTATCATAAGTAATTTATTAATAATGAAAGCCATTCATTTTAACATAAGTTTAATCATTAACCATAAGTTTTAAGTTTAAAAGTTCCTCGGGTCGTATCTTGAGCCCCGGGTGTCGGTTTCGGGCGAGCCACATATGCATCTCCGCCTACTCAAACCACCCGACACAATTATGTACTCAAGAACACTCCAAGAACAGTCCCTAGGTCGTGGATATCAGCCATGACAACACTTGGGAATTCAATTTACTCAAAACAGTGATTTAGGCACAACGGGTGAACCGTGGCTCGGATTTAGGTGAGTCGAACATGAAAATTCGTCCCACCATCAGTCCTAACCAAATGACACACCCTAAAGACACCAAGGATGATCACAAAGTCGGACCATACCTTGTTCTTGCCCATAACACCTTTCAATCTTTACCAAAAATCAAATTAAGCATATCTAGGGCTCCGGGAATCGAAACGACATGAATCCGGAGTCTAAAATTAATGTCTTGATGAGAGGAACTCATTTATATATTTTATTTTAACTTTTATATCAGTTACAAAGTCAGAAACACACGAAAAAGCTGCTGTCCCAATTAAATCAAACCGAAAACATGTATAATCGAGCAATTCTACGCATACAATCATCAATACAATAACATGTAATCATCATACTATCAATATAACATATAAAATCAGTAAAATAAATGAAAAATTGAAAAGCTAGGGTTAGGGTTTATACCCTAATCAAGAATTGAAGGATATGAACGTGTAGAGAACGATGCGGTGAACCCGATTATGATGAAAGCTCTAAACCTTTAAAGCAAAAATTGAAAGATGATGATGATATTTAGTGGTGGTGGTGACGGCAAGGATGAGAGGAGAGGAGAGGGTTTGCAAAAAAAAAAATGAATTAGGTTGAAATGAGAAGTATTGTGGAGTTTTGATCAACATGTATCACAATTTACAAAGTTTGGCAAAAATACCCCCTCCCCTTGACAATTTCGGCCAAGAACTGAATGGGGTGGGCCCCATATTGACCCAATTTGATAAATGACAAAATCCTAGTGGCCCGAACGCCCGAACGAAACCCGAAACGCGAAAACACCGCTACGCGATTGATTTTTCGGAGAGATAATAAATACGCGACGAATAAAATATATAAACACTATATATAATCATATGACATCAAAATATCATATTTAAAATAATTAGGACTTAAAAATCCCAAAAACTCGACCGTTGGTTTGAAAACCGAAAAGATTCGCCGGATAGAAATCCGCGACTCGTAGGAACGTATAATTTAAAATGTGAATACAAATATTCATATAACACATAATAATTAATATATTATTACAAAAATAATAATATAGGTCATAGAAATGACGTGGCACGAATAACAATTAACGGTCGTTAAATAGTTAACGGTAAAAGATAACGGAAAAAGTAGGGTCGTTACAGTACCTTCCCGTTACGGAAATTTCGTCCCGAAATTTAAGCAGGTGCAGGGGTTGACTCAGCATCTGGGAACAAATGCGGGTACTTCTGCCTCATCTGAACTTCACGCTCCCAAGTGAACTCGGGAACGCGTCTGGCGTTCCATGTAACTCGAACAATAGGAATTCTACTCTGCTTGAGAGTCTTAACCTCTCGGTCCATAATTTCAATAGGTTCCTCAATAAAATGTAGTTGCTTATCAACATGAAGTTCATCAAAAAGAATAGTTTCATTGGCCTCGGCCAAACACTTCTTTAAATTCGATACATGAAAAACGTCACAAATAGCACTGAGTTCTTGTGGCAATTTCAAACGATAAGCCACTGGTCCAACTCTCTCAATAATCCCAAAAGGTCCAACAAATCGAGGATTCAACTTTCCCCTTTTACCAAAACGTACCACACCCTTCCAAGGTGAAACTTTCAACATAACAGGATCACCGACCTGAAATTCGATATCGTTCCTTCTCTTATCAGCATAACTCTTTTGCCTACTCCTGGTGGTTCTCAATCTTTCCTTAATCTGTGCAATATTCTCGGTAGTCTCGTGAATGATCTCTGGTCCTGTGAGTTGAGCATCCCCAACCTCATTCCAGCAGACAGGAGACCTACACTTTCTACCATACAGAGCTTCAAACGGTGCGGCTTTAATACTTGCATGATAACTGCTGTTATAAGAAAACTCAGCCAGCAGCAAATATTTATCCCACCCATTTCCAAAATCAATAACACACACTCTTAACATGTTTTCTACATTTGAATGGTCCTTTCACTCTGACCATCCGTCTGTGGATGATAAGCGGTGCTCATATCCAATTTAGTTCCTAGAGCACCTTGTTAGGACTGCCTCAGTCCAACATAATCAATACGGGAACACCATGTCTCGAAATAATCTCCTTCAAATACAAACGAGTAAACTTCTTCATTGAATATGTTTCCTTAATTGGCAAGAAAAAAAGTTGACTTAGCGAGTCGGTCAACAATCACCCAAATGGTATCGTAACCACCCACAACTCTCGGTACTTCGTAATAAAGTCCATTGCAATACCTTCCCACTTCCACTCGAAAATTTCAAGTTGCACCAAAAGTCCTGACGGTTCTGATGTTCAGCTTTAACCTTAGCACAGGTCAAACACTTAGCCACATACGTAGCCACATCAGCTTTCAAATTAGGCCACCAATGCAGCTCCTTAAGATCACGATACATCTTTCCTGAACCAGGATGGATAGAGTACCTAGACTTATGAGCCTCATCTAAAACAAGTTTTCGTAGATCACCAAACTTCGGAACCCAAAGGCATCCCGCAAAATACCGAGTACCATCGGTTTGTACCTCTAACTATTTACTCAAGCCTCGGACCTTCCCGTTACAAAATTTTCCTCCTTCAAGGCTTCTTGTTGTGCCTCAAGAATCTTCCTTGTGAGGTTTGTTCGAATGGTCATATTTAAGGCTCTAAACCTACGAGGTTCAACTCTCTCCTTTCGACTCAAAGCGTCAGCCACAACATTAGCCTTTCCAGGATGATATAAAAGTTCGAAATCATAATCATTCAACGTCCCAACCCGTCATCGCTGCTTCATATTTAGCTATTTTTGATCAAGAATATGTTGAAGACTCTTGTGATCAGTGTACACTGTACTTTTGACCCCATATAAATAATGTCTCCAAATCTTAAGCGCAAACACAACAGCTCCTAACACTAAATCATGGGTTGTATAATTCTGTTCATGGATCGTCAACTGACATGACACATAAGCGATGACTTTCTTTCGTTGCATCAAACGCAACCCAAGCCCTGACGCGATGCATCATAATAGACAACAAAATCGTCATTACCCTCAGGTAGTGACAATATCGGAGCGGAAGTTAACTTCTCCTGCAGAGTTTGAAAAGCAGCATCTTGTTCATTCTTCCACTCATACTTTTTCCTTTTGTGCGTTAAAGCAGTCAGAGGTTTAGCTATTTGAGAGAAATCTTGAATGAACCTTTTATAATGACCTGCTAATCCTAGAAACTGGCGAATTTGAGTAGGAGTTTTCGGAATTTCCCACTTTTCAATTGCCTCAATCTTGGCGGGATCAACTAGTATTCCTTGTTTACTAACAATATATCCAAGGAATTGAACTTCTCTTAATCAGAAATTACACTTAGAGAACTTAGCGTACAACTCTTCTTTTCTCAATAAATCAAGCACCAACTTCAAATATTCTTCGTGTTCTTCATCACTCTTAGAATAAATAAGGATGTCGTCGATAAAAACAATAACGAATATGTCCAGATAGGGTCTGCACACACGGTTCATGAGGTCCATAAACACAGCAGGTGCATTTGTCAATCCGAACGGCATAACAAGAAATTCAAAGTGACCGTAACGGGTGCGGAAAGCAGTTTTCGAAACATCAGTTTCTTTAGCCCGTAGTTGGTGATAACCGGAACAAGGATCAATCTTAGAATAAACGGGCAAACCTTGAAGTTGATCGAACAGATCATCAATTCTCGGAAGAGGGTAACGGTTCTCAACCGTAAGCTTGTTCAACTCGCGATAACCAATATATAAACGAAACGAACCATCTTTCTTCTTAACAAAAAGAACAGGAGCTCCCCAAGGGGACGAACTGAGACGAATAAAACCTTTGTCTAACAACTCACGGAGTTGACTCGACAATTCTTGAAGTTCGGAAGGCGCAAGTCGGTAAGGAGCACGTGCTACAGGAGCAGCACTGGGAACAAGATCGATTTGAAATTCTACCGCGCGTTGCGGCGGAAGACCAGGTAAATCTTCGGGAAATACCTCGGGAAAATCACTAACAATGGGAACATCCTTAATACTCTTCTCTTCTTTATCGGAATCAACAACATGGGCTAGAATAGCATGACAACCTTTGCGAGGATGTTTATGGCAATTCTCTCAAAGGGGATAACAAGGATCATAGATTCCAAAGTAAATTTTCATTACATTTTCAAAAGGAAGACGTACGAAAAGTGTGATAATTCAACGAGAGTGAACTTTCGTGTACAATGAGCGAGGAAGTCTAGGATTCATCCATATTCCTAAATTTATGTGCGGATGAAAAGAATGCGAATCATGGGTTATAAAGAATGGTCGACTCCGGTTGAGATGAATCTCCAAAAATAATTTCGTGTACCTCAAAGTATTGAATCCTAGGATTGATGTTTATGAGGCTGTTGCGATTGACAGTGAATATTGAGAGTAGAAACTCCTCAATCAGTCTAGTGTAATATATATCCATGTTACCCGCCATAACAATAGTTGGGGTAGAAACCCACTTAGCACCTTTTCTACAATAGGGTGACCATCGAGTGTACCCCAGAAACTTGATTTATCGGTGTGCGTTTCGGCCATGTCCAACCATAAGAGGGAAAATTCTATGGGCGCAAAGACTTTCCAACAAATTTTATAAAACCGACATCCAAACTGGTGTAAGAATTTCTATCAATGAACTTAATGGTAAATTTCATCCTTAAACGGAGGATGAGAAGAACTGTGATCCAAGCACTCTGTAGAGTAATGCGAAAATTCTAATGTAATCAATCAAGGAAGTTTTGAAAAAGCTTTAAACGTCTGATGTAACCCCATAAATGGAACGAAGCTCTTAGTAAATTTAGAAGTATGTACAACGTGTACCATTTTACGTAAAACAATTTGAGTTAACTAGACAACTCGACATGAGTGATTTTAAAATAATTTTGAAGGTACAATTTAGTGTATACTAGCCAAAATAGGTAAGGGTAAATTTATCCATTCGAATTCATACGTACATATATGATTTTATAATTAGTATACATGACAAAATATTTCATTACTTCTATTCGCCCATAAATCTCACGAGAACCGCCCAATTACACAAATGTGTAAAAATTTTAAATGAAAAGCAGGGTATCCGCATTATAAAGGTTACGAGTTGAAGTAAGACCGTTAAAGCTCGGGTGAAGGACTTGAATCGTCTTGCGACATCTAATCAATAAATGCTACGAGGTCATGAAAACCAATGAGTTAAATATTGTTTTGACTTTTATCAGGACACAAGTCCTTGGGTCAAAACTAGTCACGTGCGAAGCTGTCACTAACAAGCGAGTTATGAATGATAAAACATGGGGTAAGTAGTTCGGTTAAGATGAGTCTCTCGTATATCAACAAATAAGATAATGAGTATCTTCCTTACTCATGTAACAACGTTAGAATTTCTGAATGAGTGGTGTACAAATTTTCTTTGACTCACTTTCTATTCCTCATGTCACAATATTGGGACTTTTTATGAATTAACGTAATATAATCACGTTGGCCTGACGCCATTATATTTCACTAACTCATAGTTCCATTCCAATATCACTACATAAGGTCAGGACACGTGGTCAACCTCGAATTTCAACACAATTTCCCTAAAACAATTTCTTAACAATGTGCTAAGGATAGCACAAGAGACAAAGACATCGAAAGTAATGAATAGGAGTAACGATGACATAAGAATGTCTTCGAAGTACCCAGAATCTCTAAAAGTCAAGAATGACGTTTTCCTTTTCAAAAACCAAAGCACATAGGCACAACGGCACAAAGGCAAGTAATATAACAAAAATGTTATATACCCAAACACAATAGCTGACATTGAAATGCCGAGCCTTTAGAAGTCAAGAATGACATCTCGCGTAATATAACTCAAACGTTATATACATAACCCTAATAGATGACATAGAAATGCCTAGAATCCTAGAACACGTAATATAACTCAAACGTTATATCAATAAACACAAATTATGACATAGAAATGTCGAGAATTTCAGAAGTCAAGAATGACACCCCCTCGGTTTCACTAACCGAGGCGTTCCTATAAAAGATGAACTCGCATGAGTCGGAGAATACGTTTAAATCAGAATGGGAGTTCCTCCCGGATTCAGAACATAATAGAAATGTATGTGTGATAACCATATACATACCAATACGATACAAATAATCACATATAATAATATATAATAGGCCGGGCTGTAGACTAGACTCACTAATGCACCCTATTGACTCGGGTAACGACATCAATGCAGCCTAATTCCCTACAACCAACGCTCTGATACCAACTGTGACGACTCCGTCAAAACACTTAACGGCTCTGTTACTTGGTCCCACAGCTTGATCGAAACTCTATATGAATTTTATAAAACAACCTTGCATTCTTTATTTAAAAATGATTTCCTATAAAGAAAATCTACTAAATTGTATAAGTTTAGAAAAACTATACGTAAATACTTTAACCAAATGTTGACCAAACAAAGTCAACAACATCCACTTTTTAATGTAACAAAATAGAATGCAAGTTAATGTTTAACAAAAGCTGCCATCATAAATATGCAGACCCTCTAAGCACAGCGGAAGCAGTCAATCATAAACCTGAGAATAAAACATGCGAGTAACTGTCAACAAAAATGTTGAGTGAATTATAGGTTTAATATTGCAAACAATATTTAATTTAAACAATAAAAATTTATGTTTAAAAACATAAAACTCCTTTTTGAACCACCAAATTATATGCTAGAAAACATATAATAAAACATTATTCCATTTTCCGTGAGCCACCTGGTAACCACTTAACCATTTATTTACCCTTGCCAAACACAATAAATAATATACACCGAACAAGTGTATCTACAACAAAATACGAAGTACTAAACATTCCGATAACAAATTGCTAGCGCGACTAGCTCGAAATGGGGTTGTCAAACCCGATAGATCTATCCGTAGGATTCGCGTTCACTAGTAGAAACCAGTGATTACAGTTACCAGACTAGGGAATATTTTTGTTCAACTCACAATGAATAATTTAAACCAACTTCCACTTGTGTCCAAAATATAAAATAAATTGCATGTATTCTCATCCCAAAAGATTTAAGATAGAAAAATGGGACTATAACTCACCTTAAATAGCAACTGAAGAAATCTCACAAACAAGCGAACAGCAAGTAAAGTAAAGTGATCAAGAAAGATCACAACGCCGACCTATAAATAAAGCAGGTCGAAATAAATAACTAACTTAGGTCAAGTCTTAGTATGATAGCTATTGTACATGTTGCAAGTAGACATAGAACATTACTCAGCAAGCATCGGTTTGATTGGAACAGCATAAGGACACACACTTTCTATTTTTAGAAAGTTTCTATTTTTACCAGGTTTCCATTTTTGGAATGTTTCTATTTTGGGAAAGTTTCTATTTTAGGAAAGTTTCTATTTTAGGAAAGTTTCTATTTTTGGAAAGTTTCCAAATTTAGAAACTTCTATTTTTAGAAAGTTTTGAAGTTAGGAAAGTTTCCTTATTTAGAAAGTCAACAGAAGTCAACTGAAAGTCAAAGTCAACCGAAAGTCAACTCAAAAGTCAAACTTGGTCAACATAGTCAACATTAATTTGAAAAGTGTAAGTTATAATAATAACATAGGTTATAATGTTTATTAAAGTCAAAAGTGTAAAGTTATGTCATAACATAAGTTTAATTAAATAAAATGAATTATTAAAGTTAATATAAGTTGAAATGTTATAATTAGTATAACATAAGTATTTAATTAATTAATTAAATATTAATCATTATATAAGTTTTATTAATTAATAATGAATTTTAATTCATATCATAAGTATTATAAATTAATAATGAATTATTAATTATATCATAAGTTTCTAATTAAAATTATTAAATCATAAGTATTTAATAATTAAATCATAATTAAATAATAATTAAGTCTTACAATAATTAAATAATTATTTAATCTTTATTATAAGTTTTATAATAATTTCTCAAAAATAAATTTAATACTTATCATAAGTATTTTTCTTTAATAATAAAAGTATTATTAATCATAAGTTTAATTAAAATGTTAATTAAATCATAATTAATAATTAAATGATATAATAAATATTTATATCATAAGTCTTAAATAATAATAATTACTTATTTTATCATAAGTAATTTATTAATAATGAAAGCCATTCATTTTAACATAAGTTTAATCATTAACCATAAGTTTTAAGTTTAAAAGTTCCTCGGGTCGTATCTTGAGCCCCGGGTGTCGGTTTCGGGCGAGCCACATATGCATCTCCGCCTACTCAAACCACCCGACACAATTATGTACTCAAGAACACTCCAATAACAGTCCCTAGGTCGTGGATATCAGCCATGACAACACTTGGGAATTCAATTTACTCAAAACAGTGATTTAGGCACAACGGGTGAACCGTGGCTCGGATTTAGGTGAGTCGAACATGAAAATTCGTCCCACCATCAGTCCTAACCAAATGACACACCCTAAAGACACCAAGGATGATCACAAAGTCGGACCATACCTTGTTCTTGCCCATAACACCTTTCAATCTTTACCAAAAATCAAATTAAGCATATCTAGGGCTCCGGGAATCGAAACGACATGAATCCGGAGTCTAAAATTAATGTCTTGATGAGAGGAACTCATTTATATATTTTATTTTAACTTTTATATCAGTTACAAAGTCAGAAACACACGAAAAAGCTGCTGTCCCAATTAAATCAAACCGAAAACATGTATAATCGAGCAATTCTACGCATACAATCATCAATACAATAACATGTAATCATCATACTATCAATATAACATATAAAATCAGTAAAATAAATGAAAAATTGAAAAGCTAGGGTTAGGGTTTATACCCTAATCAAGAATTGAAGGATATGAACGTGTAGAGAACGATGCGGTGAACCCGATTATGATGAAAGCTCTAAACCTTTAAAGCAAAAATTGAAAGATGATGATGATATTTAGTGGTGGTGGTGACGGCAAGGATGAGAGGAGAGGAGAGGGTTTGCAAAAAAAAAAATGAATTAGGTTGAAATGAGAAGTATTGTGGAGTTTTGATCAACATGTATCACAATTTACAAAGTTTGGCAAAAATACCCCCTCCCCTTGACAATTTCGGCCAAGAACTGAATGGGGTGGGCCCCATATTGACCCAATTTGATAAATGACAAAATCCTAGTGGCCCGAACGCCCGAACGAAACCCGAAACGCGAAAACACCGCTACGCGATTGATTTTTCGGAGAGATAATAAATACGCGACGAATAAAATATATAAACACTATATATAATCATATGACATCAAAATATCATATTTAAAATAATTAGGACTTAAAAATCCCAAAAACTCGACCGTTGGTTTGAAAACCGAAAAGATTCGCCGGATAGAAATCCGCGACTCGTAGGAACGTATAATTTAAAATGTGAATACAAATATTCATATAACACATAATAATTAATATATTATTACAAAAATAATAATATAGGTCATAGAAATGACGTGGCACGAATAACAATTAACGGTCGTTAAATAGTTAACGGTAAAAGATAACGGAAAAAGTAGGGTCGTTACACAAGATCTAGCGCTACCACCTTTGCGCAAGGAACTTCGTCTGCAGGAAGAGACGCTTCTACTGAGTCACCCGCTTGAACGCGCGAACAACGCACTCTCAACCAAGCCAATTTAATCTACGCATTAATGAACGATGCGCCAGACAACATGGTGCATGAATTCGAACATCCTGGGAAGGTTGAACTCATGATCAAAAACCTGTACGCAGGCATGAAAGGGGTGCCCGTCAAACCCTCCTTTGAAACCTCTCCCACCGGGGAGAAGTTAGCAGCACACATATTGAATCATGTCTCAACACCATTACTTGTGATATCACTCACCTTGGGATACTACGATGGGTTCTTGGATCCAGACGACTTTTTGCAAAAATATGAAGGGATAGCGCGAAACCAGCGCTGGGCGGATGAAACAAAATGTATGGAGTTTTCACCACTGCTTGAAGGCGTAGCTCGACAATGGTTCAACAACCTTCCGGCACCCGCTATCAGCTTTTATGATGATCTTTGAACGCGTTTTCTATTCAATTTCCAAAACATGCGCGCAACTCGGAGGACGCATGTGGAATACCATGACATCAAACATGAACGGGGGGATCTTTGGGACAGTTCATTGATAGATACTGCCAAGAAGTAGCTAAAATCCCTAATTGCGCTGAATCACTAAAGGTATCCGGCTTCATACATGGAATTTGCCGGGAGCGCCACTTAACATTGTGGCAAAGACTTCTGAAGCGCCCACCAGAAACGCTAGCGGAGTGTTAAGCGCTTAAAATACATACTTTTTATACATGTTCCATAAGCGTTTTCTCTTAATATGAGATTAATTTGTGAGCTTTACTCTTATTTTGGTTAATAAAGGACGATCAGTACTTAATCGTTATGCTTCGTTAATATTGCTCTTTTAAGGATTTAAAAAAAAGCCTCACACATATTTGTTATTTTGTAGAAGCAAAAGATGGACCTTAATATGACAAAGGCTTGGAACTTCAAGGGGTTTATATGTGTATTCCTATAAACATATTGAGAAGAGATTTGCATCAGTTTTGAATATACGTACTTTGGGGAAATCTGATCAAATTCAAATTCATGAGGATATTGAAGATATGCACAAATCAAGCGAGACTTGCGGGCCACGAATTGGATTTAAGGTCTATAAAATACACCTATTTGTTGGTCGTTTTGGAGACACACGACCACGCACATACATCACAAACAGAATTCAAAGACCTACGGCGTTTTTCAACTCAAGCACCTGCTGCGAATTCTTTTCTGGAGCTGCTGCTGCGTTTTTTTTGGAGCAGATAATCGACAATTGCAACCTTAAATTCGTTAGTTGTGATTTCTACTCTTAAAGCCATGTGTGGCTAATCTTTTTTACTTTCTAGTTAAAGGTCAATTTAGGCTTGAATCCAATTGGTTTATGAGACATTGAATCTTGTTTTGAATGTTTTATGAATAATTACATGTTTCTTGAATATGAATGTTAGTAGTCTGATGCTCTTATCAATTGAATATTGTTATTTGACTTTCAACAATAGAATAAAGATATAGATGTATTTGCTCGATGTATTATATCTTGTCCTAATTCTAATGTTATTTAATTGTTAATAAAACTACAACAGATTACTTGCTAGTTGGAATCGAGAACCCGTATTTGTTTCTCTGTTCTAATATCAGTAGCAATTAACAAAATCAATTATGGTCAAGTTTTGGATTATTGTTAAGAGAACTTGTAATATGATTTAGATAAATCGAGCTTGCGTGTTTATCAATCAGAATTGGTGTTCTTTAGGATATAATGCTACTGATAGTTAAGTTTAAGAGCTTGTTTAGGACTAATTATTGGTAAGAGTAATATACAAAGAGCTTGTTTTGTTATTCGAAATCGTAAGAAGAACTAGGTTGTTAGAGCTTGTTAACAACTATAACCAATTTATTCACAAGTATTTGAGATGTTTTGATGTCGATGATTGAATCGGATTCATAACTAAGTTGCACCTTTTAACTAGATTGTATCCTTTTATTTTTATATTCGTCTTAGTTTATATATCTATCTTTACTTGTCTACCTTTACTAGCTTACTTTTAGTTATTACTTTAGTTTATAGTTTTTAGTTACTAAATATCGAACCCCCTTTTATCGTTAATTAGAGAAATAGTCTAAACCAATCTCTGTGGATACGAACCTACTTGTGCTAACTACAAATATTTATAGTAGGATTATTTTTGTTGGATTCGACACCCATCACGGAGGTCATTAGAGAAGCGCACGAACACATGCGCGTTGAAGAAGATACAACTAGGTATTCAGGCTACCGTGGTTCGGAAAACGGTCGGCGCGACGGCTACGATTCGCCAAGGGCAGGCCGCCAGTCAGGCAGTTTCGGAAGAAGCCAACACGACTCCAGCCCGTATCGCCATCATGGTAGCAACCATCACAGTGATAGGAAGCACCAACGAAGCCAACAAGGGAACAACAACAAACAACAACACCATCAGAACAGAGACAATGACACACGGGAAAACAAGCATGCACTAATCAGGACTCTTACCAAAAGCTTAAAAGAGATATACATGAGCAAGCCAGTGTTCATTGAACTCTATATTACCTACTCTAATCACAACCTGAATGGGCAGCTCTTCTTTGACAAATAAATGGTTATTCGTACGTAGGTACTATATCCCTATTGCGACGTTAAGCACACATAACTACTTACCTTGTATCCTAGGGTTGACCAGGTCCTAATACTAGGTTATAGCAACGTGAATAAGCAGAAAGGGTGATCCGTAAATTAAACTTCTAAACCGTCAGGGTTTCAGCATAACAGTAGGATAAGTTTTAGATAAAGTATTCAACATATAATAAACATTTGTAACAGATAGATAGGCATGCAAGATGAAAGAAACTTAAGATAACTTTATTAAAATAAGGAAAGCGTTCACCGGTTACAAACGAGATCTGGATGATTACAAGTGCTGACATCCTCTAGACCGCTCCTATTACAATCTTCGCCGTTCGCCTCTGAGTACTTAATTTCCCGCTCGGAGGTGAGAAGGCCTTAAAAGCTCTAGTGAGAGAAAGTGTATTGTAGTGAGAGAGTGAGGAGAGGTGTGTTGAAATTGGATAACAAAAAGCCTTTAAATAGACTTGAGATTTCCCTGCAAACGGCTGGCAGGCCGTTTGGCAGGCCGTTTGCAGGGGCCGTTTGCCAAGCCATCCCGTTTGCAGGGGCCATTTGCCCTGGCCGTTTGGCAGGCCGTTTGTGAGCCAGGCAAGACATTTGGCAGGCTGTTTGGCTTGCTTGGTCAGCTGATTTTGCTGGATCGTAACTTGATTTTTTGTATTTCTCCGTTTTCGCTCTAGAATCTTCGTTTTAGCTCCGTTTCTCTTGATTCTTTTTGCAACGTCTTCGTAATTACTTTATCTACAAATTTAACCGAAAAAGCGATTATTTTTCCAACAAAGTTTTGAACTTTAATCTTTTTAGGACTCAATATCGGGGGTAAAAACATGACTTTTTAGCCGATATCAAATATCCCACACGTAGACTTTGCTTGTCCTCGAGAAAACTTTCGAACTTTAAACACTGAAGACTTTTATTCGTAATGATCAAGTGATCTTTGTTCCGCAAGACGGAGGAGTGAAAACTTAGTTTTATTCTTTTTGTTATTCTCAAACCTTTTTCCGCAAGCATGAGAGGAGGTTACATAACTGAGACTATCTCACTCGGGTCACTCATTTCACTAAAGTGTTTAGGGTGTCCTATAGTTCTAAGAAATGAAATCGTTCTTAGCCAGTCATGCTCACATTCTTCGTCATAGACTTAATTAAGACTCAAATCTCCATCACTTATTTGAGAGAACTTTCAGTTATGAACTCAGCTTGAATCTTGAAGAGATGGTGATTTGGAGGTTTCTGGGGTGCGAAGGGTTTTGATAGATAGGAGTTTCTTTGAAAGATCGAATTTCAGTGATCCTTTCAGCTTTTTGTTAGGAATTTCAAGGTGAGCATCCTTCTTTTTTACTGCTAGGAGTACTTTTCTCGAATCTTTTCTGGTTTTGCTCCTTTTTTCAGAACCTTTATTCATAATTTTTTATTTTTATTTTGGCATGCATCTTTTGCTTTTCTCTTCGAGGTCTCCTTTTATTGGCAGTCTCTTTGATACTTGGCTTGGATGCTCGCATTTTCTAATTCAATTTTATAGAGGATTTCCTGAAAGGAATGATTTGTCGGGATTTCTTTATGAAGTGACTGTGATGGATAGGTAGTGGTGGATGGAATTTGTGGAATGAAGATGAAGGTGTGTAATGGGGGATGTTATTGTCTTCACGAATAACCGAGGTTCTAACTTAGTCATCCTTGTCAAAATGTGTGATTTTGAAATGTAGATCAAGAGCAAGTTCTGATTCCGAGATGTTAACATCGGCGCGCTCAACGAAAGTATAGTGATGATATGTCCCGTTCATAATAATTATAAACGTTTCATATTAATTGATTTCGTTGCGAGGTTTTGACCTCTATATGAGACGTTTTTCAAAGACTGCATTCGATTTTTGAAACAAACCACAACCTTTATATTTGCTATAAAGGTTTAAAATATTACGAAGATTATCAAATAATGATAATCTAAAATGTAGCGTTTTCACACGACTATTACATAATAGTTTACAATAATATTACACAACAACTTAAGTCTTCGAATGCAGTTTTTAAACAATATTGTACAAGCATGCAGACTCCAATCCTGTCTTTATTTATCATGCAACAGCGGAAGCTCTTAATAATCACCTGAGAATAAACATGCTTTAAACGTCAACAAAAATGTTGGTGAGTTATAGGTTTAACCTATATATTTATCAATCGTAATAATAGACCACAAGTTTTCCTTTTCATTTCTCATAAATACACATCTCATATCAGGCATTTCGCAAACTGCATAGAGATAAAAATCATTCATATGGTGAACACCTGGTAACCGACCTTAACAAGATCCATATAGAATATCCCCATCATTTCGGGACAACTTCGGACATGATAAATTCGAAGTACTAAAGCATCCGCGACATGGATGGGGCTTGTTGGGCCCGATAGATCTATCTTTAGGATTCGCGTCAATTAGGGTGTCTGTTCCCTAATTCTTAGATTACCAGACTAAAAGGGGCATATTCGGTTTAATAATTCAACCATAGAATGTAGTTTCACGTACTTGTGTCTATTTTGTAAAACATTTAAAAAAAATTGCATGTATTCTCATCCCAAAAATATTAGATTTTAAAAGTGGGACTATAACTCACTTTCACAGATGATTACTTCGTCGGAAAATAATACTTGGCCACTGGTCGATTCACGAACCTATAACAAATATATATACATATATATCAAAGTATGATCAAAATATATTCACAATATGTTTTATTATGTTTTAATGATTTAAGTTTATTAAGTTAACAGTCCAACGTTCGTAGTCCACAATTAGTTGTCCACAGTTAGTAGTACAGAAATAAATCAATATATATTATCTTTAATCAATCCACGACCCAGTGTATACAAGTCTCAGACTCGATCACAACTCAAAGTATATATATTATTTTGGAATCAACCTCAACCCTGTATAGCTAACTCGAACATTACCGCATATAGATTGTCTATGGTTGTTCCAAATAATATATATAGATGACGTCGATATGATATGTCAAAACATAGTATACGTGTCTATGGTCTATCAAGATTACATAATATATGTTAGAATACATGTAATACATATATAAGTTAGTTAGGATATGGTTAGTATAGATTTTTGTCAATTCATCCCGTAGTCAAATTAACCATTTTTAACCAATTTTGTTTTACCCATAACTTCTTCGTTTTAAATCCGTTTTGAGTGAATCAACTTGCTATGGTTTCAAATTGAACTGTATTTTATGAAACTAAACAGAAAAAGTATAGGTTTATAGTCTGAAATATAGGTTACAAGTCATTTTTGTAGAGGTAGTCATTTCAGTCGAAAAAATGACGTCTTGATGACCATTTTGAAAAACATATTTCCACTTTGAGTATAACCATGATTTTTGGATATAGTTTCATGTTCATAAGAAAAATCATTTTCCCAGAAGAACAACTTTTGAATCAAAGTTTATCATAGTTTTTAATTATCTAACCCAAAACAGCCCCCGGTTTCACTACGACGGCGTATGTCCGGTTTACGGTGTTCTTCGTGTTTCCAGGTTTTAAATCATTAAGTTAACATATCATATAGATATAGAACATGTGTTTAGTTGATTTTAAAAGTCAAGTTAGAAGGATTAACTTTGTTTGCGAACAAGTTTAGAATTAACTAAACTATGTTCTAGTTATTACAAGTTTAAATCTTCGAATAAGATAGTTATATATATATGAATTGAATGATGTTATGAACATCATTACTACCTCAAGTTTATTAGGTAAATCTATTGGAAGTGACAAGAAATGATTTAGCTTCAAAGGATCTTAGATGGCTTGAAAGTTCTTGAAGTAGAATCATGACACGAAAACAAATTCAAGTAAGATTTCTACTCGAATTAAGATTGTTATAGTTATAGAAATTTAATCAAAGTTTGAATATGAGTAATACCTTGAATTAGAATGATAACCTACTATAAATTACAGAGGTTTCTTGATCTTAAATGATTACTTGGAATGGATTAGAAAGCTTGGAAGTAGACTTGCAAACTTGAAAGTGTTCTTGAAGTTTACTTGAGTAGTTGTTTTGAAAGTTGATCTAGGTTAGGATTTATGAACTAGATTGAGCTAGATTTTGTTGAAGATGATGAAGAACACTTAGAACACCAAGGGAGAACTTGAGAGAGATAAGTTTGATGCATGAAAGTTGAAAAATGAAAGTGTTATGGTTGGTGAAGAAAAATGTGATCCTACACTTGAATATAAGGTTCCATTAGTTTGTATTTTTGTTAGATATTTCATGCTAGTTGCCAAATGATGGTTCCCAAATGTCTTGGTGACTCACAAGGGCTACTAAGAGCTGATCATTGAAGTGTATATACCAATAGTATGTACATCTAGGAGCTGTGTATTGTACGAGTACGAATACGGGTGCATACGAGTAGAATTGTTGATAAGAATGAATGAGAATGTAATTGTAAGCATTTTTATTAAGTAGAAGTACTTTGATATGTCTTTTGAAGTCTTTCAAAAGTGTACTAATACATCTTAATATACTACATGTATATACATTTTGACTGAGTCGTTAAGTCATCGTTTGTCGTTACATGTAAGTGTTGTTTTAAAACCTTTAAGTTAACGATCTCATTTAATGTTGTAAACCCAATGTTTATTATATCTAATGAGATGTTAAATTATTACATTATCATGATATTATGATGTATTAATATATCTTAATATGATATATATACATTAAAATGTCGTTACAACGATAATCGTTACATATATGCCTCGTTTTGCAATTCTTAAGTTAGTAGTGTTGTTTTACATATGTAGTTCATTGTTAACATACTTAATGATATATATAATTATCATCTTATCATGTTAAATATAGTGTAACACTATCTTAATATGATACATATGTATTTAGTAGGACGTTGTTATAACGATAATCGTTATATATATCGTTTCGAGTTTCTTAACTTAGTAGTCTCATTTTATGCATATAACTCGTTGTTAATATACTTTTTGAGATATTTACTTATCATAATATCATGTTAACTATATATATATATATATATATATATATATATATATATATATATATATATATATATATATATATATATATATATATATATATATATATATATATATATATATATATATATATATATATCCATGTGTATATTATCATGTAGTTTTTACAAGTTTTTTACGTTCGTGAATCGCCGGTCAACTTGGGTGGTCAATTGTCTATATGAAACTCATTTCAAATAATCAAGTCTTAACAAGTTTGATTGCTTAACTTGTTGGAAATATTTAATCATGCAAAAATAGTTTTAATCTAATATATAATCATGGAAAAGTTTGGGTACTATAGTACCAACCCGTTAAATAAATTTCGTCCCAAAATTTTAAGCGGTTGAAGGTGTTGACGCATCTTCAGGAAATAAATGCGGGTATCTCAGCTTCATCTGATCTTCACATTCCCAAGTGAACTCGGGTCCTCTATGAGAATTCCATCGAACCTTAACGATTGGTATTTTATTTTGCTTAAGTCTTTTAACCTCACAATCCATTATTTCGACGGGTTCTTCAATGAATTGTACTTCCGCGAGTTGTTGAGGTAACTCAAGTCGGTGTTATGTGGAAGGTAATTTGTCTATCCCGCGAGTTGTTGAGGTAACTCTAGTCGGTAAGCTACTGGTTCGACACGGTCAATAATCTTGAATGGTACAATGTACCTTGGATTTAATTTCCCCCGTTTACCAAATCGAACAACGCCTTTCCAAGGTGAAACCTTAAGCATGACCATCTCTCCAACTTCGAATTCTATATCTTTTCTTTTAATGTCCGCGTAGCTCTTTTGTCGACTTTGGGCGGTTTTCAACCGTTGTTAAATTTGGATGATCTTCTCGGTAATTTCTTGAATTATCTTTGGACCCGTAATTTGTCTATCCCCAACTTCACTCCAATAAATTGGAGACCTTCATTTTCTACCATAAAGTGCCCCAAACGGTGTCATTTCAATACTCGAGTGATAACTGTTGTTGTAGGAAAATTCTGCTAACGGTAGATGTCGATCCCAACCGTTTCCAAAATCAATAACACATGCTAGTAGCATATCTTCAAGGGTCTGTATCGTCCTTTCGCTCTGCCCATCGGTTTTTGGATGATAGGCAGTACTCATGTCTAGACGAGTTCCCAATGCTTGCTGTAATGTCTGCCAGAACCTTGAAACAAATCTGCCATCCCTATCAAAGATAATAGAGATTGGTATTCCATGTCTAGAGACAACTTCCTTCAAGTATAATCGCGCCAACTTCTCCATTTTATCATTTTCTCTCATTGGCAGAAAGTGTGCTGACTTGGTGAGACGATCGACTATTACCCAAATAGTATCATAACCACTTGTAGTCCTTGGCAATTTAGTAATGAAATCCATGGTAATGTTTTTCTATTTCCATTCCGGAATCTCGGGTTATTGAAGTAGACCTGATGGTTTTTGATGTTCAGCTTTGACCTTAGAACATGTCAAACATTCTCCTACATATTTAGCAATATCGACTTTTATACCCGGCCACCAAAAGTGTTTCTTGAGATCTTTGTACATCTTCCCCGCTCCGGGATGTATTGAATACCTGGTTTTATGGACTTCCTTAAGTACCATTTCTCTCACATCCCCAAACTTTGGTACTCAAATTCTTTCAGCCCTATACCGGGTTCGGTCTTCCCTAATATTATGATGTTTCTCCGATACTTTGGGTATTTCATTCTTCAAATTTCCTTCTTTTAAAAATTCCTGTTGTGCCTCCTTTATTTGAGTAGTAAGGTTAGTACGAATAATTATATTCCTAGCTTTTAGCCATATAGGTTCTCTTTCCTTTCTACTCAAAGCGTCGGTTACCACATTCGCCTTCTCCGGGTGGTAACGAATCTCAAAGTCGTAATCGTTCAACAATTCAATCCACCTATGCTGCCTCATGTTCAGTTGTTTCTGATCAAATATATGTTGGAGACTTTTGTGGTCGGTATATATGATACTTTTGACCCCATATAAGTAGTGCCTCCAAGTCTTTAATGTAAAAACAACAGCGCCCAATTCCAAATCGTGAGTCGTATAATTTTGCTCATGAATCTTCAATTGCCTGGACGCATAAGCAATTACCTTCGTTCGTTGCATTAATAAACAACCAAGACCTTGCTTCGAAGTGCACAATAAATCACAAAATTATCATTCCCTTCAGGCAATGACAATATAGGTGCCGTAGTTAGCTTTTTCTTTAACAATTGAAACGCTTTCTCTTGTTCATCATTCCATTCAAATTTCTTCCCTTTATGCGTTAATGCAGTCAAGGGTTTTGCTATTTTGAAAAAATTTTGGATGAATCTTCTGTAGTAACCAGCTAGTCCTAAAAATTGACGTATATGTTTCGGAGTTTTCGGGGTTTCCCACTTTTCAACGGTTTCAATCTTTGCCGGATCCACCTGAATACCTTCTTTGTTCACTATGTGACCGAGGAATTGAACTTCTTCCAACCAAAATGCACACTTTGAAAACTTAGCGTACAATTTTTCTTTCCTCAACAACTTTAGCAATTTTCTCAAATGTTCTTCGTGCTCTTGATCATTCTTTGAGTAAATAAGTATGTCATCGATGAAAACAATGACAAACTTGTCAAGGTATGGTTCATACACTCGGTTCATGAGGTCCATGAACACAGCTGGTGCGTTAGTCAAACCAAACGGCATAATGATAAAATCGTAATGACCGTAATGCGTCCTGAAAGTAGTCTTCAAAATATCATCCTCCTTCACCCTCATTAGATGATACCCATAACGTAAATCAATCTTCGAATAAACTGACGAGCCTTGTAGTTGATCAAATAAGTCATCGATTCTCGGTAGTGGGTAACGGTTCTTGATGGTAATTTTGTTCAACTCTCGGTAGTCGATACACAACCTGAATGTACCATCCTTCTTTTTGAAAAATAAAACAGGAGCTCCCCACGGTGATGTACTTGGTCGTATGAAACCACGCTCTAAAAGTTCTTGTAATTGGCTTTGGAGTTCTTTCATTTCTCTGGGTGTGAGTATGTATGGAGCACGAGCTATTGGTGCAGCTCCTGGTACAAGATCTATTTGAAATTCAACAGATCGGTGTGGAGGTAGTCCCGGTAATTCATTCGGAAATACATCAGGAAATTCTTTTGCGACGGAACATCATTGATGTGTGTAGTGTGGGGTACGAAATAGCTATATATTTTTGTTACGAAATACGTTACAAATTACACAAGTTTTAATTATTTATTTACAGATGGGATATACCTAAACCTTGCTACAACACTATAGGCAGTGTACCTAATCGTAGAGTAGTATAGTTTTTAGTAAGTCTGGTTCGTTCCACAGGAAGCTGGCTTATTTCACACTATATTTTAATTAACTATATTTGTACAAAATATATATAATTATATATAATAATATATAAAAGGGAGGTTTACCGTTTAATGACCGGTTTGTCGATTTTAAAACTTTAGTCGCAGTTAAAACCTAATGTAAAATATTAAATAAAAGACTTAATTTAAAGCGTAAAATAAATAACGATAATGAAATTGCAATAAATAAAAGTGTGATGAAATAAAATTGCGATAATTAAAAGTGCAATTAAATACAATGACAATAAATAAAAATGCAATAATTAAAAGTGTAATTAAATATGAAAATAAAGGAATTATGCTTATTTAAACTTCCGTAATCATGATGTTTGACGTGTTGATTTTAGTTTATTCCCTTGGGTTAATTGTTCTTTGTCCTGGATTATTTAATATGTCCGTCTGGTTTTTGTCCATAACAGTCCATCAGTCATAAATATTAAGTGCGAGTGTCCTCGTCAAATTATCCTTATATCCGAAGTCAAATATTCCAACTAATTGGGGACTTAAACTGTAACAAGGTCTTAATACTTTGTTTAATAATTACATCAGGATGTCGACTGCGTGTAACCCAAGGTTTTAATACTTTGTTAACAATTATGCCAAGTATCCTTGTACATAATTTCAATCTTGTTTTAATAATTCCATAGACTATTAATCCATTCCCGTGTCCGGTTAAATGAACGATTATTCGTACATATAAATATCCTGCCCATCGTGTCCGATTGAGTGTATATGGTTATTTATAGGTATGTCCAATTGTAAATCTTTATATTAAAATTAACAAACTATCATTTAGTTAAACAAATATAAAGCCCATTAATAGCCCATAGTCTAATTTCCACAAGTGTCGTTCTTTTGTCCAAACCTCAATTATGGTACAAAGCCCAATTACCCCGTCTTAATATTTTAGCCCAACATCACAATTACTTCAGCTTAAATAAGCATAATAATAACTTAGTTACAAGACATTAATTTAAAAAGGAGAACATAACTTACATTGAGTATTTATCGCGTAGTTTTACACAGACAGAACTTCGACTTTAAAACCCGTAAAATAACCTTTACATAACCCAAACTAACTAATATAAAATTACCCTATAATATATATATATTACAGAGGGAGAGATTATTGTTTTTGTGGTATAGAACTCGGCAGAAGCTCGTTGCATTTATAGGACATTTCTGATTTTGGCTGCTCCGCGAGTGTGGAGGTTTAAGCCTTCACAGCTCCGCGAGTGCGGAGTTACTGAATCCAGCTCACCAAATTTTGGATCCTAGCTTTTTCGACATATTTATTATATATATATATATATATATATATATATATATAATATATAAATAATTTATATAATTATTTAAATAATATATTACATTCTTGTGCATAGTTGACTTGTAATTTTAGGCCCGTTGTGTCGCGCGTTGATAGTTGGCTCAGGTCCCGGTTCCGGATTTTCGAACGTCCTTTCGTATAATTTAATATCTTGTACTTTGCGTTTCGCAACTTGTACTCTTGTCATTTTTAGACGTTTCTCATCAATAAATTGAACCACTTGAATTGTATCTTGTACATTTGAGCTTTTTGGACGGTTTTGTCTTCGAATCTTCGTTTTCACCTTTTGTCTTCGCACTTATTTAATATAAACGGATATTACTTGAAAATGGAACAATTGCAACTGAAAACTTTACATATCGGAAGGATATTGCGCCTAAATATATGTTCATTTGGAGCACTATCAAATATCCCCACACTTGAGCGTTGCTTGTCCTCAAGCAATACAGAACTTGAAATATACTAGAATCACTTCTTTATTCTTCACACTTTATACATCAGTGATTTTGATACGGTGGTATAAACAATGATAGTAACGGTGTGGTTTACAGTCCCACATGACTATTAAAAATTTAGATCCTTTAAGGAAATTGGATCTTTATGAAAACATTTGATCTTTTGAAAATTCAATCTAGCTTTTACCCTAGATAAGTTTTCCGGAATAACCCTTCACCGGTGTTTGCAAAATATTTTTGTGGGTTTTGTGAATTTCAGATTTTAAAATTTTAGCTCAAAACTTACGGTTTTGTGTCACCCACTTGCTAACCTTGTATTAGGAAAGCAACACGTCCAGTATACTTGCTCCATATATTACCTTTCGGTAAACTACCGTCCGGTTGTAAAGGAAATCGTTGAACAAGCAACTGTTAAGGTAATGTCTAATGACATGCATTTGATTATGGTCCAAAAATGTGTCGGATGCTATTACTATCCTTTGTATGAGCAATAGTAAAGATCATCCTATGATTTTTCGGTCTGGCACAAGGTCCTGTCTTCGACCATGCTATGCAACCAGGTGTGGTTCAGGTGACCTAATGAATTCCAGGTGAATTCCTAGGATTTTATGTTCAATGGTAATGAACGCATTGAAAATAGGTTTTCAGAAAACAAACCGGTTTGTAATTTTGATCAAAATATTTTCTCGTTCAAGCTCGAGTTTAGATATCATCGAATTCCATGAGTTTGTAATTCTCAATCTTTAAGGTCAATCTCAAGGATTGAGTAATATCAGGCTTAAAAGCTGCTTTTTAATCTTTAAGGAGATTATCCTTTCTGGAGGTCTGATTCATTAGTCTTATCAAGCTAATTTGCACGGCGCCCTCCCCATTTTACGAGACAGATCCTCTCATGGTTAGGATAAGTCAGACCACATGGCGACCCTGTTTGATGCTGAGGTCCGTGGATTTCCTGCTGATTTTAGAGATGACTTTTCTAGATTTTTCGTAGACTCTACAGCCGGTCTGGACGACAACTTCTTGACCTAAATCAAGAAGCGCGTGTCTTTTTCGGAAGACTTTACTTCCTTTTAATGATGGAATTGATTCATCGTGTAGATCCATCTTTCTTTCAAAAGTATTACAACAAATCGGGTAAAACAGTTAATTTAGTCCAAAACAAAAGCACTTGCAATAACTTTACAGAAACATGTGATAGATAGTTTTTTAATTGAATAACTTGGTACATTCTCCCCACACTTGGCTTTTTTCATGCGTCTTTTTATATCTTAATAAATAAATTCAAGCGTTTTAGTTGTTTCTCAATTTATGTCCTTTCCGAGGTAACGATAATTTCTGCATTAACACCTAGTTTTATCGTTCATAAATATGTATAAACATGATTTTGAATTCATTTATTTGAAAATTTTTAATATTTTCACAAAATTTGGCAAATAAACCAAGTGCAAACCCGAGAGAATTTATAACCCTTCCCCACACTTGAGATCATGCAATGCCCTCATTTACATGAAATCAGACTATAATTATAAATTCACGAGGGTGATAAGTGTAGAAAAGTGATTAAAAATACCCAGTTTGTAATTTCATAGCTCGTCGAATGATAGATAGCGCGCCTCATCGTTCATTCCTTCTTGTTTTATCACACATGTTTTTCTTCAAAAACGGTTGCTTTTCTGAACTGTTTGCTAATTTTTGAAAATGCGTCTTTTACCCTAATCGTGCATTTTTATTAACGAGTTATGCACTAACCCGAACCCCTATTTTAACGTTAAGTGGGGTTAGACTTCCCCACACTTAGCTGACGACATGTGAAGTCGGTAGAATAAGTTCCAAGAATTAAAATAGTGAGCCAGTTATTTACATCTCGGGTAGTGTATAATATATCAATGGGTTTAAAGTTTAGACCCACCCGATCGTCACTACTTAATTCTTTTCTAAGTGTAGCTTTTAGTAAATGGATATGTCTCTTTTCTGGTTCTTGGTCAAATGGATCGATATACACTGACATACATATTATAGGGTGGACAATTCCTAACATTTCCTTCCGTTCATTCTCGGGATCAAAGGTTTCACCTCTATTACCCAATTGGGTAAAATCTGAGGTGTCAATATCTATTACAGCTCGTAGTTCATCTTCGGTAGATGACTCGTCTATTGAGAATATTGGGTTGGAAGGTTGTGGCTGGATTGAAGCAAATTCTTCTTCATTAACGGTCCTTATTGGTTCCTCCACTTTGGTCTCGGGGATAAAATTTTCAACGTTATCGTTTTCCCAAGAGTACCAATTTGTCACCCTTACTTCTTCTTCATCCATTGATAGATCGATGATTTCGTCGGTTGAGGGTAATGTGTCGATATGTTGTGAAATTGGTAAAGCTGAATAAAAAGTATCATCGGGATAATTGGTGATTTCGGAGCTATCGAATTCATCAAAATTCGATGATATGAGATTTTCTTGCACACGACTCCTCAGATCAACATGTGTGTAATCTGATAGGGTTTCAGCTTGCCGACTTACAAACTCTCTCATTTGTTCATTTTGAGCATCAATTTCTTCGAGTTTGATTTTCATATAATCTAAAGAATTTTCAGGCACATAATTTTCCTCGTCTTCTGGTTGTTGAATTTGGATATATTCTTGGAAATAATCCTAATTAGAATTGTATTCCTCATACATTCCATTCAGGTTCCATGGGTGCATAATTTTTCATAGGAACGTAATAATAATATTCCCATGTTGAGTGATAATCTCCACAGATTTCACAACCAGTTATTGTTTCGTCATTCGTGATCCAAGATTGACCGAACGAATTGTCATCAACACCCGTTTGAGAGTATTGATTTCGTATGTCATAAAGAGTTTCCAAAATATTTTCAAGATTTTCCATAATGCGCTTATTACCAAATTTTAGCTACAATGTGGTGCATTTACTTAATTATCCTATTAGTTATAAAAATATAAAATAATATAAGTTATCAAATTAATAGACTTTTCTGCTTTTGCCCACGTTTCGAATAGCCAATAGATGCAGCAGGGAGCCAGAACCCTTTAAATCGGAAGCTCACAACTCAGCCACTAACAAATCCAACTATTACTACGAACCAGAAAATTTCATGTCTATCAATTTAACCGCTTAAAATAATTTTTCGTTTGGAATTTTAGAGAAGAAATAGAAAATCTATGTCCTAAAAACTAGTGTGTCGAGAAATAAGAAAGAAAAAGATTACGCGTCGAAAAACGTCGAAAAATAAAAATAAGAAAGAAAACGTCGAAACTTAAAAATCTAAAAATTTGCGCCTAAAGGTATTAAAGCTTAAAGGAATTCTATATCTAAAACGGCAATAACTTAATTAGGCACTAAAATCTAAAAACTTTGTCGCAAAATTTTAAAGCGCCTAAATCTTAATCTTAAAGAAAAAGCACTTAAGGGATTTTACGGCAAAGCCTAAAAATCTAGAAATATAAAATAACTACGGCAAGAACTAAGTTTAAAACTAATTACGAATGATAAATATACAAATTTCGATTAAACGATTAAAAAAACAAAAAGTAAAAATAAAACTTAAGGTTACAATTTTTATAAAAATATTATTTTTATATTATTTATTAAAAAGTATTAATTTATATAATTAAAAATAATAATAAAACTTAATATTACAAATTAATTAAAAACTTAAACTAAATAATATTATATATAAAACCTAATTAGGTTTAATAATAATAATAATAATTAATTAAAACCTAAATCGTATTAATTGCTGGACCAGGCTCGTGTCAGACGGCTCCGCGAGTGCGGTGCCACGTGCCAGACGAACTCCGCGAGTCGTGGAGGGTGAAAATTCAAATGAGGTGCTGGTTTCATTCGACAGGTTTTGAATTTTTTTTTTTAAATTTTATATTGTTTTTCTAAAAATTATATATAAAAATATTTACACAAATATATATTAAAAATAAAAATATAGCGTTTCGCCGATTCCCCGGTAGCGGCGCCAAAAACTTGATGTGTGTAGTGTGGGGTACGAAATAGCTATATATTTTTGTTACGAAATACGTTACAAATTACAAAAGTTTTAATTATTTATTTACAGATGGGATATACCTAAACCTTGCTACAACACTATAGGCAGTGTACCTAATCGTAGAGTAGTATAGTTTTTAGTAAGTCCGGTTCGTTCCACAGGGAGCTGGCTTATTTCACACTATATTTTAATTAACTCTATTTGTACAAAATATATATAATTATATATAATAATATATAAAAGGGAGGTTTACCGTTTAATGACCGGTTTGTCGATTTTAAAACTTTAGTCGCAGTTAAAACCTAATGTAAAATATTAAATAAAAGACTTAATTTAAAGCGTAAAATAAATAACGATAATGAAATTGCAATAAATAAAAGTGCGATGAAATAAAATTGCGATAATTAAAAGTGCAATTAAATACAATGACAATAAATAAAAATGCAATAATTAAAAGTGCAATTAAATATGAAAATAAAGGAATTATGCTTATTTAAACTTCCGTAATCATGATGTTTGACGCGTTGATTTTAGTTTATTCCCATGGGTTAATTGTTCTTTGTCCTGGATTATTTAATATGTCTGTCTGGTTTTTGTCCATAACAGTCCATCAGTCATAAATATTAAGTGCGAGTGTCCTCGTCAAATTATCCTTATATCCGAAGTCAAATATTCCAACTAATTGGGGACTTAAATTGTAACAAGGTCTTAATACTTTGTTTAATAATTACACCAGGATGTCGACTGCGTGTAACCCAAGGTTTTAATACTTTGTTAACAATTATGCCAAGTGTCATTGTACATAATTTCACCCTTGTTTTAATAATTCCATAGACTATTAATCCATTCCCGTGTCCGGTTAAATGAACGATTATTCGTACATATAAATATCCCGCCCATCGTGTCCGATTGAGTGTATATGGTTATTTATAGGTATGTCCAATTGTAAATCTTTATATTAAAATTAACAAACTATCATTTAGTTAAACAAATATAAAGCCCATTAATAGCCCATAGTCTAATTTCCACAAGTGTCGTTCTTTTGTCCAAACCCCAATTATGGTACAAAGCCCAATTACCCCGTCTTAATATTTTAGCCCAACATCACAATTACTTCAGCTTAAATAAGTATAATAATAACTTAGTTACAAGACATTAATTTAAAAAGGAGAACATAACTTACATTGAGTATTTATCGCGTAGTTTTACACAGACAGAACTTCGACTTTAAAACCCGTAAAATAACCTTTACATAACCCAAACTAACTAATATAAAATTACCCTATACTATATATATATATATATATATATATATATATATATATATATATATATATATATATATATATATATATATATATATATATATATATATATATATTATATATATATATTTATTATATATTACAGAGGGAGAGATTATTGTTTTTGTGGTATAGAACTCGGCAGAAGCTCGTTGCATTTATAGGACATTTCTGATTTTGGCTGCTCCGCGAGTGCGGAGGTTTAAGCCTTCACAGCTCCACGAGTGCGGAGTTACTGAATCCAGCTCACCAAATTTTGGATCCTAGCTTTGTCGACATATTTATTATATATATATATATATATATATATATATATATATATATATATATATATATATATATATATATATATATATATATATATAATTTTATATAATTATTTAAATATTATATTATATTCTTGTGCATAGTTGACTTGTAATTTTAGGCCCGTTGCGTCGCGGGTTGATAGTTGGCTCAGGTCCCGGTTCTGGATTTTCGAACGTCCTTTCGTATAATTTAATATCTTGTACTTTGCGTTTCGCAACTTGTACTCTTGTCATTTTTAGACGTTTCTCATCAATAAATTGAACCACTTGAATTGTATCTTGTACATTTGAGCTTTTTGGACGGTTTTGTCTTCGAATCTTCATTTTTGCCTTTTGTCTTTGCACTTATTTAATATAAACGGATATTACTTGAAAATGGAACAATTGCAACTGAAAACTTTACATATCGGAAGGATATTGCGCCTAAATATATGTTCATTTGGAGCACTATCAATCATTGATGTTCTTTTCTTCGAAATTGACTTTCTCGATGTGTGCAAGAACGGCATAGCAACCTTTTCTTATTAGTTTTTGCGCCTTCAGGTTACTAATAAGATTTAACTTCGCGTTGATCTTTTCTCCGTACACCATTAAAGGTTTTCTCTTTTCGCGCATAATGCGTATCGCATTTTTGTAACAAATAATTTCTGCTTTCATCTCTTTCAACCAGTCCATGCCAATTATCACATCAAAACTCCCTAACTCTACTGGTATCAAATCAATCTTAAATGTTTCGCTAACCAGTTTAATTTTTCGATTCCGACATATATTATCTGCTGTAATTAATTTACCGTTGGCTCATTCGAGTAAAAATTTATTATCCAAAGGTGTCAATGGACAATATAATTTAGCACAAAAATCTCTACTCACATAGCTTCTATCTGCACACGAATCAAATAAAACATAAGCAAATTTATTGTCAATAAGAAACGTACCCGTAACAAGCCCCGGGTCTTCCTGCGCTTCTGCCGTATTAATATTGAAGACTCTTTCGCGGCCCTTCCCATTAGTATACCCCTGATTCGGGCATTTTCTATTAATGTGGCCCGATTTTCCACATCCAAAACAAACTACGGCGGCATTATTTGTTCCGGCATTATTTGTTCTTTTAACTCTGTCATTCGTTGGTTCGTAGACCTCACACTTCGCCGCACCATGACCTTTTCTATTACACTTGGTGCACAATGTTGTGCAGAACACATTCGGATGGTATTCTTCACACCTTATATATGGCTGTCTCTGCTGTTTGTTGTTATTGAAATGGTTGTTGTTGCGATTATTATTATTGTTGAGACAGTGATTGTAGTGGTTATTGTTGTTGGAATGGTTGTTGTTGCGTCTGTTGTTGCGAAAATTGGTACGATTGTAGTTGTGATTGTTGAAATTTTGACCCTTGTCACTGGTTTCTTCCCACTTTCTCTTTACTTGTTTTGTGTTGGCCTCTTCAGCCGCCTGTTCCTTAATCCTCCCCTCAATCTTATTTATGAGTTTGTGAGCCATTCCACTTGCCTTTTGTATAGAGGCGGGCTCGTGTGAACTCACATCTTCTTGAATCCTTTCTGGTAACCCTTTTACAAATGCGTCGATCTTCTCTTCTTCATCTTCGAATGCTCTTGGACACAATAGGCACAACTCTGTGAATCGTCATTCGTACGTGGTGATATCGAAACCTTACGTTCGTAATTCTCTAATCTCTACCTTGAGCTTATTGATCTCGTTTCTGGGACGGTACTGCTCGTTCAACAAGTGCTTGAATGCTGACCACGGTAGTGCGTAAGCGGCATCTTGTCCCACCTGCTCGAGATAGGTGTTCCACCATGTTAACGCAGTACCTGTGAAGGTATGCGTAGCGTACTTTACTTTGTCTTCTTCAGTACATTTACTTATGGCAAACACTGATTCAACCTTTTTGGTCCACCGTTTTAATCCGATTAGACCCTCGGTTCCATCGAATTCCAAAGGTTTACAGGCAGTGAATTCTTTGTAGGAGTATCCTACACGATTTCTTGTGGTATTAGTTCCACTGCTAGAACCAGAGTTATTGTTGTTATTTTGCATTGCGGCCTGCAGTGTGGCTATGTTCGCAGCAAGGAAAACACGGAAGTCTTCCTCACTCATGTTCAAGTTCTGACGAGTCGTCGGTGCCATTTTCTTCAAAAATAGCCAAAATAATTGAGTTAATCATATAGAAATCAAGAGTAGTCAATAGTATTTCGTAGCATAATATGAACTTATTTGTAAAAGTTTTTTCTTCATATTAGCGTTTTATAGTTTTAATTCGGGTAGTACCTACCCATTAAGTTCATACTTAGTAGCTACTATACAATTCAACTACTACGATTCTATATGAAAGACTAAATACAATAATATTTCGCATTCAAACTTTTATACAATATTTTTACAATTTTACAATACCGCTATTTTACATATAGCATGAAGTATAGCACACAATAACTTTGATACAAGGTAGTTGCGAAAACAATTCTAGTTAATAAGCAAGTCGTTCAACAAAGGCAATAAAGACACGTAATTCATAAGTCCAGAAACAAGTCATGCATTCGGGTTTTACTAGTATTATTTCCCATCCTTGGTCTTGTGGAAAATAACCGTTGTGACCGTTAACCAGGCAGTATGTTGTAATGTCGTTAAAAGGACGAGGGTTACGTAATGCCCAACAGCCCCGTAACAATCTAAAAACCTTGTTTCTCACCCCAACTACCGAATCCGTCACTTGTGGGAACGTTTTATTTAGCAGTTGTAATCCGATGTTCGTTTTCTCAAATTGGTGAGAAGCGAACATCACTAACCCGTAAACATAACATGCTTCTCTAAGTTGCATGTTGGAAGCTCTTTCTAAAGAACGAAGTCCTATGTTGGGATATGTGGAGTCAAAATAGGCTCTCAACCCGTAGTGTAAAATTGCATTTGGGTTCCCCATATTTAATGCTTTAAAGTAAACACGGCGTAACTTAAAGTCTCCCCAATGTGATATACCCCATCTTTCAAAGGAAAGGTTTTATAAACTAAGGCATGCCTGGAACGTCTTTCAAATGTTTGACAAACTAATTTCGCCATAAATAATTGTGTCGTTGAATTCTGACCGACTCTAGACAAGATTTCATTAATCATGTCCCCGGGTAGGTCTTCTAAAATATTCGGTTGTCTATCCTTAACGTCCATTGTGTGTTTTTATACTGTAAAATAGACGAGGATTAGATTCGTAAAAAAAAAAAATTTAACAAACAATACAAGCAATTTTTACATATAACATAAAAGTACAAGCACACTTCAATACATATACTACACATCATGGTTACTACTCTTTATTCTGACTCACTTGTTTCTTCCTCTTCGAACTTGGTTCGTTTCGCTAATTTCCTAGGAATATATGGTGCTCCCCTAATACGAGCCGTAATTTTCACAAATGGTTTAGAAAAACCTGGTGGATTAGATGTCCCCGGGTTATATTTAAAACTTAAGAAATACGGGTGTTTACGGTATTTCTCATCGGGATATTTCATGTTAACATAAAGTTTATCGGGGTTGGAATTAGGTTTCTCTGTTTTGATGCCTTTTCCCTTATTGTTTTCTTTTGCTTTTTCAAATTGGGTCGGGGTAATTTCTATAACCTCATCGGAATCCGATTCATCTGAAAATTGGTAATTTTCCCAATATTTTGCTTCCTCGGCGGAAACACCATTGACCATTTTTAACTTTGGTCTATTGGTTGAGGATTTTCTTTTATTGATCTGATTTTTTGTGGTTCCTAATATTTCCTCCTCCGGAACCTGTTCTTCTTCCGGTTCCTCTTCTTCCGGTACCTCTTCTTTCGGTTCCTCTTCTTCCGGTTTCTCTTCTTCCGGTTCTTCTTCTTCTGGTTCCTCTTCGGGAATTTGTGAATCTTCCCAATATATATTCGACTCTTCATTATTATTAGGTGAGTGGACGGGATTTGTACTAGGGGTAGACATCTATCACACAATATCAAACACGTTAAGAGATTAATATATCACATAATATTTACATGTTAACAATATGTAGTTTCCAACAAAAAGTGCTAAGCAATCATTTTTAAAGAAAACACGGTCGAAGTCCAGAATCACTAATGCATACTAATAACTCGGTAAGACACACTAATGCAATTTCTGGTTCTCAGAGACCAACGCTCGGATACCAACTGAAATGTCCCGTTCATAATAATTATAAACGTTTCATATTAATTGATTTCGTTGCGAGGTTTTGACCTCTATATGAGACGTTTTTCAAAGACTGCATTCGATTTTTGAAACAAACCATAACCTTTATATTTACTATAACGGTTCAAAATATTACGAAGATTATCAAATAATGATAATCTAAAATGTAGTGTTTTCACACGACCGTTATATAATAGTTTACAATAATATTACACAACAACTTAAGTCTTCGAATGCAGTTTTTAAACAATATTGTACAAGCATGCAGACTCCAATCCTGTCTTTATTTAGCATGCAACAGCGGAAGCTCTTAATAATCACCTGAGAATAAACATGCTTTAAACGTCAACAAAAATTTTGGTGAGTTATAGGTTTAACCTATATATTTATCAATCGTAATAATAGACCACAAGATTTTCTTTTCATTTCTCATAAATACACATCTCATATCAGGCATTTCGCAAACTGCATAGAGATAAAAATCATTCATATGCTGAACACCTGGTAACCGACCTTAACAAGATGCATATAGAATATCCCCATCATTCCGGGACAACTTCGGACATGATAAATTCGAAGTACTAAAGCATCCGTGACATGGATGGGGCTTGTTGGGCCCGATAGATCTATCTTTAGGATTCGCGTCAATTAGGGTTTATGTTCCCAAATTCTTAGATTATCAGACTAAAAGGGGCATATTCGGTTTAATAATTCAACCATAGAATGTAGTTTCACGTACTTGTGTCTATTTTGTAAAACATTTAAAAAAAAATTTGCATGTATTCTCATCCGAAAAATATTAGATTTTAAAAGTTGGACTATAACTCACTTTCACAGATGATTACTTCGTCAAAAAATAATAATTGGCCACTGGTCGATTCATTAACCTATAACAAATATATACATATATATCTAAGTATGATCAAAATATATTCACAATATGTTTTATTATATTTTAATGATTTAAGTTTATTAAGTTAACAGTCCAACGTTCGTAGTCCACAATTAGTTGTCCACAGTTAGTAGTACAGAAATAAATCAATATATATTATCTCGAATCAATCCACAACCCAGTGTATATAAGTCTCAGACTCGATCACAACTCAAAGTATATATATTATTTTGGAATCAACCTCAACCCTGTATAGCTAACTCGAACATTACCGCATATAGAGTGTCTATGGTTGTTCCAAATAATATATATAGATGACGTCGATATGATATGTCAAAACATAGTATACGTGTCTATGGTCTATCAAGATTACATAATATATGTTAGAATACATTTAATACAATATAAGTTAGTTAGGATATGGTTAGTATAGATTTTTGTCAATTCATCTCGTAGTCAAATTAACCATTTTTAACTAATTTTGTTTTACCCATAACTTCTTCGTTTTAAATCCGTTTTGAGTGAATCAACTTGCTATAGTTTCAAATTAAACTGTATTTTATGAAACTAAACAGAAAAAGTATATGTTTATAGTCTGAAATACAATTTACAAGTCATTTTTGTAGAGGTAGTCATTTCAGTCGAAAAAACGACGTCATGATGACCATTTTGAAAAACATATTTTCATTTTGAGTTTAACCATGATTTTTGGATATAGTTTTATGTTCATAAGAAAAATCATTTTCCCAGAAGAATAACTTTTAAATCAATGTTTATCATAGTTTTTAATTATCTAACCCAAAACAGCCTCCGGTTTCACTACGACGGCGTATGTCCGGTTTTAAGGTGTTCTTCGTGTTTCCATGTTTTAAATCATTAAGTTAACATATTATATAGATATAGAACATGTGTTTAGTTGATTTTAAAAGTCAAGTTAGAAGGATTAACTTTGTTTGCGAACAAGTTTAGCATTAACTAAACTATGTTCTAGTTATTACAAGTTTAAATCTTCGAATAAGATAGTTATATATATATATAAATCAAATGATGTTATGAACATCATTACTACCTCAAGTTTAGTAGGTAAACCTACTAGAAGTGACAAGAAATGATTTAGCTTCAAAAAAGCTTGGATGGCTTGAAAGTTCTTGAAGTAGAATCATGACACGAAAACAAATTCAAGTAAGATTTCTACTCGAATTAAGATTGTTATAGTTATAGAAATTGAATCAAAGTATGAATATGAGTAATACCTTGAATTAGAATGATAACCTACTGTAAATAACAGAGGTTTCTTGATCTTAGATGATTACTTGGAATGGATTAGAAAGCTTGGAAGTAGACTTGCAAACTTGAAAGTGTTCTTGAAGTTTACTTGAGTAGTTGTTTTGAAAGTTGATCTAGGTTAGGATTTATGAACTAGATTGAGCTAGATTTTGTTGAAGATGATGAACACTTAGAAAACTAAGAGGGAACTTGAGAGAGATAAGTTTGATGCATGAAAGTTGAAAAATGAAAGTGTTATGGTTGGTGAAGAAAAAACGTGATCCTACACTTGAATATAAGGTTCCATTAGTTTGTATTATTGTTAGATATTTCATGCTAGTTGCCAAAGGATGGTTCCCACATGTCTTGGTGACTCACAAGGACTGCTAAGAGCTGATTATTGAAGTGTATATACCAATAATATGTACATCTAGGAGCTGTGTATTGTACGAGTACGAATACAGGTGCATACGAGTAGAATTGTTGATGAGAATAAATGAGAATGTAATTGTAAGAATTTTTGTTAAGTAGAAGTACTTTGATATGTCTCTTGAAGTCTTTGAAAAGTGTACTAATACATCTTAATATACTACATGTATATATATTTTAACTGAGTCGTTAAGTCATCGTTAGTCGTTACATGTAAGTGTTGTTTTAAAACCTTTAAGTTAACGATCTCATTTAATGTTGTTAACCCAATGTTTATTATATCTAATGAGATGTTAAATTATTACATTATCATGATATTATGATGTATGAATATATATTAATATGATATATATATATATATATATATACATTAAAATGTCGTTACAACGATAATCGTTACATATATGCCTCGTTTTGCAATCCTTAAGTCAGTAGTCTTGTTTTACATATGTAGTTCATTGTTAACATACTTAATGATATATATAATTATCATCTTATCATGTTAAATATAGTGTAACAATATCTTAATATGATACATATGTATTTAGTAGGACGTTGTTATAACGATAATCGTTTTATATATCGTTTCGAGTTTCTTAACTTAGTAGTCTCATTTTATGCATATAAATCTTTGTTAATATACTTTTTGAGATATTTACTTATCATAATATCATGTTAACTATATATATATATATATATATATATATATATATATATATATATATATATATATATATATATATATATATATATATATATATATATTATCATGTAGTTTTTACAAGTTTTTAACGTTCGTGAATCGCCGGTCAACTTGGGTGGTCAATTGTCTATATGAAACTCATTTCAAATAATCAAGTCTTAACAAGTTTGATTGCTTAACTTGTTGGAAACATTTAATCATGCAAAAATAGTTTTCATCTAATATATAATCATGGAAAAGTTCGGGTCACTACAAGTGAAGCACTAAAAATGAGTGCTTATAAATCCTTATTTGGGGGTGCCTCACAATAATTATAATGGGTCGAATCGCGCCTATTGTTATGCAATACTCTTTTGGAAAATTTGGTTTGATTTTCGCAAAAAAAAATTAACCTCGTTTTACTCTTTGGTCTATTTTGTAGCACAAACTTTTTGATCTTTTATAGAATTTTATAATCCTTAGTGTTTTATAGTTCGGAAAGTTTTAAATTTTAAAATTTAGTTTAACAACACTTGAGGGTTTTGCAAGAATCGTTATGTGCAACATTTGCTATCCCACACTTTAAATTAACATTTTCCTCAATGTTAAGGATACGGCGTATCCCACACTTTAGGGTTTGAAAGAGGCGTTTTGTTATTAAAAGTTTATGTTGATGGGGTTGCCAATCCCACACTTAGTTTTTAAAGTGGTATAGTAGTTTGCGTATATTCTATTAAAAAGTGGTGAAGACGTAGTACTCCCCTATGGTTGCAAGGCGTGCAGTCGGATGGTGTTCCAATTATGGTTTCTTAAATTCTCGTGCCGGTGTCATCCTCGTTCAGTGTGTCCTCACTCCAAGTCGTGCTTTCATCTCGTATGATCTCGATCGTCATTTGTTGTGACATTTTATTCATGAAATTTTATTCTAAGTATCATACGTACTCAAAAACATAAAGTAGTTATGCCCGAGTTCGGGCGTACAAACATAAAAGTATCATAAGTAATCATCAAAATAGTTCAGAGATAATGAAAGTTATGGCTGAGGTGGATGGTACGGAAGGGAGTAAGATACACTCGTGCGTGGCCTCATCGGGTTCCTCAAAGCGGACTGTCCCTCATCAGTCATCTCCTCGTCTGTTGTGAATAGTTGTGCCAATTCTACCGTGTTCATTCCCGAGGATATCCTGAACTGGATCTCATCTGATCGTACGATCAGTCCTATGAGCGATGAGGTGCTCTTGTGAACCATAGGCCCTGTACGCCAACTCATACCTTCCTGCAGATCTCTACTCCAATGTGGGTTCATACCCATACCGTCTATACCCTGCGTAACTCCCTCAGTCATATATCGGCTTGCGGCCTGATCCCATACGTAAGCCTGAGCATCGGTGGATGTATCTCTGTGAGTGCTCATGTGGGATATGTCAAACAGGTTGTTGACGAAATCCACAGCCCCTGTGCTCGGTTCTCTAGGAGGAGATGGGATGACTATACGTTGCGTGTAATGATGCCGAGGTAGAGATGAGGGTCCTGTATACTGATGGCTCTGGCCTGCACCTCTAGGGTCCCTGTGGGATACTAGTACCGGATACTCATGAGGATATGGCGGGACATTGAGTTGTTTACCCGCATAATGTGTAAAGTGATCCAGAATCTGAAAGATCGCATGCTGAGCAAACCAACTCTCATGCCCAGGTAGATCTCCCATGTGATAATGGTACGGCGGTAAGCGCGGCCTATCCCCTTCACCTACTGATGAGTGTCGGTGGGTATTAGTGGCCCGTCCATGTGTGGTGGGATCATCCTCATCTCACGGTTCCTGAGAACCTCTTCGTCTCCAACCATCTCTCGTCCTCGTCTCAGGCCTAAACCCTGTAACTCTTACCCCTGGTACTGTACGGTCCTCTGAGTCAGGTATTGCCGGATTAGTTGTAACTATTAACTGTTCACCCTCAATCCGAATGTACTCCCAAGTGTTCAGTAGCTTATACCCTATCTCTTCCGACTCGGCTGCGATCCTATACCCAAATCTCTCAACACTCCCCAAAACATGCATCCTACGAAGGAGTTTGGTGACAACGGCTCCCAAAACTGGCATAACTATTCTTGCGGCATTCCTTTCATTGGTGAATGTCTGGGCTAGAAGGTGTGCAACTTGCATATTTTGGTTGTGGAACATGGCGTGAATCAAGCGCATATCATTAATGGTAACGGCACCACCATGTTGGGTTTTCGGGTGAAGGGTTTTGGCGATGAGGTGGTGAAGAATGCGGTGTACGAGATTGGTGAATTTTGAAGCCTTTTTACTCGACCTCCATGGTTCATTATCAGAGGTGTAGGCGCGCCAGAAAGCTTGATGATCTATGTTGTCCAGGGTGGTGTACCCTCTCTTGAATACATAACGGTTAAGGTGTGACGTCTTGTACAGTTCTAGATGCTTTGCGAACTGCGCAAGAGTTAGGTGATACATCTGATTCTGGTGGCGGAAATGGATGCACTCATGACCGTTGTACTCATCCTGGTTAACGTTTCACTCGAATCTCCAAGTTGCCATGAATTCTGCGTATGGCTCCTGATACACCTTTTCATGAATCTCAAACAGCTTTTGTCAGGCGCTGTTGATTTTCTGTGTGTTGTAAAGTTCAAAATTCGTCTAAGCTCATCGGCCCAACCACACTGTTCCATTATTACCCAGTTGATATATTTGTTGGCCCTTTTTCCGATTAATCCAATTCCTCATAAACGGTTCATTATCAGCTGGATTATCTTGCCCGAGGAGGTAGTGGGGTAACTCATATTCTTCCAGTAAATAATTAGCCATCTGCAAAGGTCAAGTAACGTAGGTTATGTTCCAAAATAATAAAACTTAAAATAACACTTAGAATTTAAAAATGCATATATTTTTCGGAAAAAATTCGAAATGAGGGCTTTAAAAATGGCATTTTCCAAATTTCTGTTATAGTCAATTATAGCCAAAATTACCGCAAACAATATCTAATCTCACTACCAACTTATTTTCAAGCAAAATTCAAAGCGTACCCGTGATTGCAATAAATAATGTTAAAAATAATAATTATAGCGAGTTAGTCATAATAAGCAATTTTGATGATGATTTTTAAGCATACAATGATTCTAACGACCATTTTTGATTACCTTAAATATTTTTAATCATCAAACTTTAGCTATAACATTCTTAAGTCAAGGATTAAGATCATTTTACCGAAAAATAATCATTTTGCTAAAAACATACAAAATAAGAAAAGTCAAAGACTAAGCTAAATTTTCATTTTTCAAGTCAATGATATCTTTATTTAGGCTAGTTTTAAGGCAATCCTAAGTTTTAAAAATGTTTTAATTATAGGAATTACCCTAATCCTAATTAAGTGTAGTTTTACTAAAACATTAATTTTCAAGCAAACAAGCCTAAATTGTTCCAAAATTAGTTTCTAAGCATCCTAAATGAATCACTAAGCCTAAATAAGCCAGCAAAACATCAAGTTTCCAAAAATTTCACCAATTTCTAGCCTAAAACCTCAACTAACGAATCGAGAGCTAAAAACTATCCAAAATGCTTCAATCGAACCTAAAAACTAACACATATCAATCACATTATCTAACTAAGTATAAAAGAATTCAAAATTGGGCATAAAACACAATTTTTCTCAAAAGTCAAAAATTTGACTTTGAGTAAAAACTCGAATTTTAACCGTGAAAGTGTAAGACCCGTTTATTCGTACGATGTATAAAGAATATATATATATATATGTGTATCGAGTATGTATATATGTTGCATGTACGTAAATTGAGTACGAGAGTGATCGAAGGGTTGTTATACGTGTTCTAAAGTGCATGTACGTTGCACGAATGAAGAGTTCGAAGCATGTACAAGAGGTAGGATTCTAGTACGCGAAAAGGTGGCAAAGTGGCTGATGGGTCGCGACGCAGAGGACTAAGGCGCGGCGCGAAAATCCAAAGGATTCAGGATCAGGAGGCACGTCAAAACAACCACCAGACCATGCACAATCTCGCGGCGCGAGGAAAGAGGGCCGCGACGCGGCGATACTGGGTGATTGGTTCCGGATTTCGCAATTTTAAAGGGGAAGTGAGGGCATTTTGGTCTTTTCACATATGAGACAGATTGTATCCCCAAATCTAGTCCATTCATTTCATTTTCTTATTTCTTTTTCCTTTTTCTTCGCCATTTCCTCTCTTTTCTTCAATTCTTCCAATCATTCAAGAGGAATTTTGGAAAGGAAGATTCGTGATTCGATCTTTGGTGCAAAAGGCAACCTTATTCCCCTCGTTCTTAGCTACGATTTGATACTAGTAGTAAGTCTTCTATCCGAATTTCATTCTTGTGATTCATGTTCATATTTTAGGGGTTTTTGATTGTGAGTTCATAATGAAACCCCATTAGTTGTTAATGGAAGGTTAACACCAAGATTCGGGTTTATAAGTGATGAAGGCGGGTTTTGGGTTGGGAACTGATTTGGCCATGATTAGGACTTGAAATTGAGTTTAATCACTAGGTTTAGTGATTATGAAAGTGTTGGAATCCATTTTAGTGTATTTGAAAGACTAATTTTGAAATGAGTCAATATTAGGGTTTATGGGTGATTTTGAGAATGATAAGTGTTTAACACTTGTGTTTGGGTTTAATTGGCGTATTAGGACCATTTTCACTTGTGTTAGTGATTATTGGTTAGTTTGGGCGCGGTTTGTGCTTGGAAGTGCATTTGGGTCGAAATTGCACTAAGTGTCAATTGGGTTGGTTTGTAAGTCCACCCTAATTGTGGTTTGTATTGTGATAATGGAATAGGTACGTTCCATTGACGTGTTGCGGATTTGTTCGGTTGCATTCATCAAGACAACACGGTGAGTGTTAATATACTATGTACATATGTATGTATGGGATAGGTGCGGGTCGAGTGAAGTGATTCTCGGCTATAGAGCTCACTTCACACATAGGTGGATTTGATGGACTTGTGTATAGGTCCAATGGGCACAGTTGTGCGTTTTGGTTGACCACCTTTGGCGAGGTGCACATTTCGTGTGTACGTTATCACATGGACTTGTGATGTGGAGTTATATAATCCCGATGTCGTGGGATTGGTATTGAGTTGCGGTTGAGTAACCCTGTTGATGTGGGTTTTGAATTGAGAAGTGAATCACGTGTAGATGCGGATTCACGATGACGCGTGTAGTTTCGGTCATCTTATTGAGGTAGTGGTCTCGTGTGGTCCGGATTCACTAAGGCTCGTGTAGTTCGGTCAACCTCGATGTTGTTGTGGTATTGAAGATAGTAGTCTCGTGTGGATGCGGATTTACTAAGGCTCGTGTAGTTCGGCCAATCTTCTGTTGGTATTGGGTTAAGGGGTTAACCTTGGGCGTTTTACGCTTTATTGTATATATTGTCGTATTGTTGTGATGTAGCTAACCCTACAGGTAAAGCTTATTGGCGTTGTACATTTTGTTGTTAGTGTACTTATTGTTGACCTTGGATTGTTGTATAGCGGTCGTACGGTATGCTTAGTTTAGCTTCCCTTTACACTTGGATGCTCCGGTATGTACTATTTGTTTATTATCTTGTGGCGTGTCCATTTTATGCATATGTATGGATGTAGTATACTTTCACTCACTAAGCGTTAGCTTACCCTCTCGTTGTTGATATTTTTATAGGTTCACATGATGGCGGTTCGGGTAAGCGTGGGGATTAGAGATCTTGGCTAGGTTGCTTTAGAAGATCTTGCTTTTAGACTCGATTTAGGATTGGGTAGCGTAGTCCTAATCACCATGCTCGATTTTGTATAAAAGTAACTAATCGGGTCATAATGAGTATAACCCAGTTTATGATTTAATTATGTAATGTACGTTTTATTAAAATCGTTAATATGGTAACAAATACGTTTTGGAAATTGTGTAATGGGACCTAAAGTATTATTTAATGTATATTAGAAAGGAAAAAAATTTATGGGCCGAAAATAGACGGGTTGGGTCGTTACAGAAAGAGTACCTTTTATGCAAAATTGATTATGGAAACGCGTTTAGGAGGCATGAGAGAGTCGGATTTGAGCTTTGATTTGTTAAAAAAGATCAAGATTTGAGGTTGGGGTGTAGTGTGGAGCTCGTCGGCCGAAAGCATAGAAGGAGGAAGAAGAAAAGAAAAGAGAAAGAAGAAAAGGAAAGGAGGAAAAGAAAAGAAGAAGAAAAGATGGGCCCGTGCGGCTCACGGGCTTATTTCCTCAACTCGACTCGCGAATTTTTAACTTTTTTAAATTTTTAGAATTTTAACTAGATTAGAAGAAAAATAAAATTTTACTTCGGATTTTTATCCGGTTTTTTTATTAAGTAAACTAAAATTTAAAAGAAAACGACAAATGGATGGAGTAAAATTAAAATATTTTATTTTATTAATAACACAAATTACACAGGTTCCACAACTAAATTCCAGAAATGACGCGGAAAGAAAGAGAATTTTAAAGATTCTTTGACCATCCAGAGTAGATCAGCGAAGTGTACTGAAAATATTTCAATATCAATTAGCATTTTACGCTCACGCTTTTGTAAATCTCCGATATCGTCCATAAGTTTAACCAAAGCCCTTCTAAATTTTTTAATGTTCAAAATTCCATCCCTAGGTCCAGTATCTCGATAATTAAGTTCGAAAAGAAGCTTTGACACTGTGTCTTGAAATAAAAGATCTTCCGCGCAGTCAGGATCACCGATAGTAAATTTAAAGTTTTCAGATATTTCTCGAATGATCTTTCTTTGCGGAGTTGTAAATGGAAATTTTGACATAGTGAGGATTTGTACGAGTTCTGAAATATATTTCCTTTCTTTTTGCGAAGAAATTCTGATGTATTCTTTCCTCGGTGGAGTCCGGAAAAACCTCAATTAATCTTTCGATGAGAAATGAGGCTGGATCAAAGTAAAAGAAATCTCGGTTTCTGTAACGACCCAACCCGTATTAAAACCGGCCCATAAATTTTTTTCCTTTTAATACGCGTTAAATAATACTTTAGGTCTCATTACACAATTTCCAAAACATATTTGTTACCAAAGTAAGTTCAACGAACTTAAAACATACATTAATAATTTAAACTCCCTAATACAATGGTTCATTAATTAAATCGTAAACCGGTTATAATCATTATGACCCGACTAGTTACGTTTACACAAAACCGAGCATGGTGATTTGGGACTACGCTACCCAAATCCTAATCGAGTCCAAAAGCAAGATCTTCTAAAGCAACCTAGCTAAGATCTCTAATCCCCATGCTTACCCGAGCCGCCATCACGCGAACCTATAAAAATATCAACAACGAGAGGGTAAGCTAACGCTTAGTGAGTGAAAATATACTACATACATATATATGCATAAAATGGACACGCCACAATAATAATCAAATAGCGCATACCGAAGCATCAAGGTATAAGGCAAGCTAAACCTAGCATACCGTACGTTCACTAAGCACAAGCTAACAACACCAACAATATAGTAAGTTCGCAAACAACGTTGTGAACAATGCCAATAAGCTACAACCTGAAGGTTAGCTACATCACGTCAATACAACATTATACGTATACAATATATATATATATATATATATATATATATATATATATATATATATATATATATATATATATATATATATATATATATATATATATATATATATATATATATATATATATATATATATATATATATATATATATATATATATATATATATATATATATATATATATATATATATATATATATATATATATATATATATATATATATATATATATAACAACGCGTAAAATACCCAAGGTTAACCATAACGCTATGGTGCTACCGGCTCGTGGTTCACACCATACGCATTTGAGTCATACTCTTTTATAGTGCTACCGGCTCGTGGTTCACACTCGATGCCACCGGCACGTGGTTCACATCAATTATTTTATAGTGCTACAGGCACGTGGTTCACACTCGATGCTACCGGCACGTGGTTCACATCAATTATTTTATAGTGCTACCGGCTCGTGGTTCACACTCGATGCTACCGGCACGTGGTTCACATCAATTATTTTATAGTGCTACCGGCTCGTGGTTCACATCCTATCACACACACACACATTATGGCACTACCGGCTCGATGGTTCATACCATAACATTCACAAATAAATACGCCATATACACATACGTATAATTATTCCACTCACAATATTAACCCTTCGCCATTGGGGTTATATAATCCACATCACACGCCCATGTGATAACGTACACACAATGTGTATACCTCGTAAAAGGTGGTAAATCAAAACGCACAACCGTGCCAATTGGACCTATACACAAGTCCATCAATCCACCTATATGTGAAGTGAGCTCTATAACCGAGAACCACTTCACCCGACCCGCACCCATCCTACACATACATATGCATATAGGATATTAACACTCACCTTGTCGCCTTGAAGAAGTGCTTTCAAGTAATCAGCAACTCGTCAATGGAAAGTACCTAATCCATTATCACAAATTCAACAGCACACTTAGATTGGATCTACAAACCACCCAATTCGACACTTAGTGCAATTTCGACCCAAATGCACTTCCAAGGACAAACCGTGCCCAAACTACCCAATAATCACTAACACAAGTGATAATGGTCCTAATATGCCAATTAAACCCGAACACAAGTGTTAAACACTTATCGTTCTCAAAATCGCCCATTAACCCTAATTTTGACCCATAAGGTCAAAATCTCACCATTTACAAGTTCTGACACCAAAACATGTTTAACTCGGTTTTATACTTCAACTTAATCCATTTTAAGTTTACAAACCTCATCGAATTAACATTCGGGTCATAATCCTCAACAAACCCTAATTTTGACTCTAGTCAAAATTAGTCAACCACGAAAACCCTAAAAGTCTCCAAAACACCAATAATCACTAATGCTAGTGATTGTACACCATTTACGAGTCTTAAACATGGTTAAATCATTAACCAACCCAAAACCTGCCGCTAACACTTACAAACCCGAATCTTGGTGTTAATCTCCAATTAACAACGAAATGGGTTCCATCTATGAATCATACAATCAAAAGCCCCTAATTTGAATGATGAACACGAAAATGAAATTCGGAGTTAGAGCTTACCACTAGTATCACTGTGTAGCTAAGAACGAGGAGAACAAACTTGTCAACTACGCCAAAGATCAAAACCCGCTTCTTCCTTTCCAAAATCCCACTTGAATCACTTGGGAAAATTGAGTTTCTTGAGAGAAAATGAAAAGAAAAGCAAAAAGAAAATAAGAAAATGAATGAGTGGATGAGGTTAAAACCCCAAATCTGGCTCAAACGCGAAATGACCAAATTTCCCTTGATCCTTATTTAAAATCACAAGAATTCGGTACCTGTCTGCACTGTCTGCCGCGCCGCGGCCTAATTTGTCGCGCCGCGACGATTGCCTTGAACTGGGATCATTTTTAATCGCACTTCTGGTCTGGATTTACTCGAAACGCCGCGTCGCGGCCCTCTTTGTCGCGCCGCGACACCATGCCTCTCCTGATTCATTTTTCTCGCGTACCACTTCAACACACGAATAAGTCTCGAACCTTTCGTCCACTAGTCGTATGTACGCTTTACACCTATAAAACATGTACGGGGAAAAATGGGGTGTTACAACTCTCCCCCACTTAAATTCGATCACATCCTCGTGATCCTAGTCACGAACCCAACGGACCCACACTCAATGGTCGTCGAACATGCATTTCAAACCGACTTCTACCACAAATTCGCTAACCCGATGGTTAATCCAATGACAAATTACACACTTGATCGCATCCCGAGACGTACAATACACGCAATAATCGAAGTCTACAACGATCCCTTAGACAATTCTTCTCAAAGAGTTACCCTTAACAGCTAAATCGTCACCCGCGATATATCAAATCCACAATCCGAGCACTAAAACCATGCTCATTCCCTAACATCGGGAAAACTCAACCAATCTCGTACCGAGATATCAACCCCTTAACGTACCCTTACCGAGTACAACGCTAAAGGCAACCAAGTCTAAACCTAAGGTCAACAAACCGAAACGATGAAGACCGAACCAAACGAATCCTTACGGATAACACCAATCACTATACATCCCTTGTAGTGCGCAATACGACCAATATGCAACTACCGTAACATCATAACAAGCAACGGCTAAAACCGTTAGCGCCCAAAATGACCATGGCAACGCTAACCCAAGGTGTACAAAATCGACTATTGTTACACCCGTAACAACACGTGAGCGAAGCGCGGCTATCGCATCACTAATCATACAACATGGTCCTCACGGCCCCACCATCGGCGTATAAAACAACCGATAGATCACACCACACGGTCCTTACGACTCCACCATTGGTGTATAAAACAACCAATAGATCACAACACAACATGGCCGAAACAACCCGAAATATTGTGAATACGAACAACCCGATATTCACGTCCCACAACACAACTCATGAATGGTACTCTCATTTCCCACCGGTACTCGCATTTCCCGATAATGTTATGCCATGACGACGTAACACTACTCCCTTGATGAAGTCAGCGGACCCCGAAGGTCATGCTCCACCAATCTCAACACCGGATGAAGTCAGCGGACCTCGAAAGTCATGCTTCACCGATATAACACCACGCTCATGATGAAGTCAGCGGACCCCAAAAGTCATGCTTCACCAATCGATAACCATGATGAAGTCAGCGGATCCCTAAGGTCATGCTTCACCAATCAACGCCCTTTTGGCCTCGAACAACGAGTAGCGTAACATCGCGCTCTGCTACGCTATAATGAATCCTAACGGATACCACTAACCATTCACACAATCGAGCAAGAACCACCTATATCGAACATAGGCACAAAACAATAATTCTCTATAAGAGAATCCACCACGCACATCCCTTAACCGAGGGATTCCACTTTGCTTGCCATACCCGTCCATTATCTCTCAACGAGATTTACCACATTACCACCTTGGTGATAATTCAAATCCAAAATCATAGGTACAATTTTACCGAAATTGTACTCCACCACAAATCAACCAAATCTAGGTCCCGACATAAATTTCGGATCTACCATAAGCATTGTCCGAAATCTCACACTAAAACCTCCTCGTGCGGGAGTGTAACTCCCCCACTTAGAATTACGTTCCATAACCGCATCTCGTACACCCGTACAATGCTACCAAAGGTAGACTTTACCAACAATTGGGTTCACACGACCCATCACTACATCTCGCTCCAATCTTCGGCACAGGAAGGATTCCAACCAATCCTTAACACTTCGAACGAAAAGTGTACCGCAAATTACACAGCTCTACTCTCGCAATCATCCAATTGCTATAGCTTGTCAAACTTCACCCAGTCACTCATGTAACTAAGGGTTTCACTTCGGTACCCTAAGTACAATGTAACCGCAACATAATCGGAGTCGAACACCATGCTAGTATGTATAAAAGAGGCACCTAATGTCGCGTCACGTAGACTCCTTTACTAACATACATCGAGATCCAAAACACTCGATTTCTCAGGTTTCATCCCACCCGTCGAACCTCATGGTTCATCAACTTCAACACGAGAGCGAACACGCTCTAACATCCGAACACCAAAACTCATTTCCATGGCTTGGTAGAAACATTTCCCAAATACTAAGGAATGCTTGGTTATGCCAAGTCTTACGCCCTTCGCCCAGCAATCAAAACGTCAGCATAGGGTACTTCCATTAGGAACATCACCCATATCAATAACATGCACAACACCATGCATTTAACCAACTCAAACTCAACGACACACAATAAATAATCAAAGGACATATTTATTAAAACGAAACGTACCTTAACGTCTCCTTGCCGCACCCGTCCCCGCTAACTTGGGACATTCCGACTTACGATGTCCTTCTTCTTGGCAATTGAAGCACACCATGCCATCACTCTTTGGTACCGAACATTCCCACGACTTGTGACCCCTCACGCCACAATTGTAACATCTAGCCGCACTAGAATCCGATATATTCGTCCGTGCATCACCCGTGCTCACACTCGAACCCTTAGTCCTCTTACTTGGAGCACCATACGAAACAACCCTTCTCTCACTTGAAGGTTCACCAACCTTTGATCGCGAATAAGACTCGAAACCTCTAGCCAAGGCGAATAACTTCGCAAATGATTTCGCTTGACCCCGGCTAATTTTACTCTTCAAGTCATCATTCAAGGTCCGATAGAAATCCTCCATCAACAAACGATCATTCCCCAAATACTCCGGGCAAAAACGAGCCTTCGCCATAAAGGTCGTCTTGAGAGTATTCAAATCCATAGATCCTTGTCGCAAATTTCGCAACTCATTACGCAACTCCCACAAATCAGCTGAAGTTCTGAACTCCTAGAAGAATTCCTCCTTAAATTCGTCCCACGATAAAGCCATAAACGTTTTGCCACCGACAAGATCAATCATACCATCCAACCAATCCTTTGCCCTACCCCGTAACAAACTAGTAGCGAGTCTCGTCTTCTTCTCGGGAGGGCATTCAATAGTGCGAAAACACCCTTCGACAGCCGAGATCCAAGTTGTGCTCACTAAAGAATCCGGTTTCCCGTCATACATCGGGGGTTTAGTCCTCATGAAGCTCTTAAGACAACGCTCCATTTCACCACTACTCCGAGATTCGGAATACTTCCTATCCATTTCTTCCCGAAACGCACTCATTTGCTCCGCAACGGCAGTCGCAACTCTAGTGTTAAACTCCGCGTCGTTCGACTCGATCCCGTTTCCCGTCGCCTTCTAAGGAATGCAAAGCGATTAGATCACGAACGTATAAAGTTATGCACACAACACTGCCCCATCTTGCTAAACACTCGTCGTACATCACTTGCTAGACACGATTTGTACCTGTAATAAGGTTTGCAAGTCCTTATTATGCACACACGCCGTATCAACTCGTTAGTACAGCGACCGCCTCGCTCGATGATATAACAAACACAAACAAAATTCTACGCGATATAAACACATGCGAGAATTATTATCACAACACAATAACACATTAATAATATCCGTATTACTAATATAAATGTTAGTCCACCTACAACAAGGCACTAATTATAACCCATTCTGACCCGTAATCCTTCAAGTCCCGCAACAATTTAGCACACACAAAAGTCTAAGTCTAGGCACCTATCTCAAGTCACCTAAATCCCTTAGACCATGCTCTGATACCACTTGTAACGACCCAACCCGTATTAAAACCGGCCCATAAATTTTTTTCCTTTTAATACTCGTTAAATAATACTTCAGGTCCCATTACACAATTTCCAAAACATATTTGTTACCAAAGTAAGTTCAACGAACTTAAAACATACATTAATAATTTAAACTCCCTAATACAATGGTTCATTAATTAAATCGTAAACCGGTTATAATCATTATGACCCGACTAGTTACGTTTACACAAAACCGAGCATGGTGATTTGGGACTACGCTACCCAAATCCTAATTGAGTCCAAAAGCAAGATCTTCTAAAGCAACCTAGCTAAGATCTCTAATCCCCATGCTTACCCGAGCCGCTATCACGCGAACCTATAAAAATATCAACACCGAGAGGGTAAGCTAACACTTAGTGAGTGAAAATATACTACATACATATATATGCATAAAATGGACACACCACAATAATAATCAAATAGCGCATACCGAAGCATCAAGGTATAAGGCAAGCTAAACCTAGCATACCGTACATTCACTAAGCACAAGCTAACAACACCAACAATATAGTAAGTTCGCAAACAACGTTGTGAACAATGCCAATAAGCTACAACCAGAAGGTTAGCTACATCACGTCAATACAACATTATACGTATACAATATATATATATATATATATATATATATATATATATATATATATATATATATAACAACGCGTAAAATACCCAAGGTTAACCATAACGCTATGGTGCTACCGGCTCGTGGTTCACACCATACGCATTTGAGTCATACTCTTTTATAGTGCTACCGGCTCGTGGTTCACACTCGATGCTACCGGCACGTGGTTCACATCAATTATTTTATAGTGCTACCGGCACGTGGTTCACACTCGATGCTACCGGCACGTGGTTCACATCAATTATTTTATAGTGCTACCGGCTCGTGGTTCACACTCGATGCTACCGGCACGTGGTTCACATCAAAAATTTTATAGTGCTACCGGCACGTGGTTCACATCAAAAATTTTATAGTGCTACCGGCTCGTGGTTCACACTTGATGCTACCGGCTCGTGGTTCACATCATATCACACACACACACATTATGGCACTTACCGGCTCGATGGTTCATACCATAACATTCACAAATAAATACGCCATATACACATACGTATAATTATTCCACTCACAATATTAACCCTTCGCCATTGGGGTTATATAATCCACATCACACGCCCATGTGATAACGTACACACAAGGTGTACACCTCGTCAAATGTGGTTAACCAAAATGCACAACCGTGCCAATTGGACCTATACACAAGTCCATCAATCCACCTATATGTGAAGTGAGCTCTATAACCGAGAACCACTTCACCCGACCCGCACCCATCCTACACATACATATGCATATAGGATATTAACACTCACCTTGTCGCCTTGAAGAAGTGCTTTCAAGTAATCCGCAACTCGTCAATGGAAAGTACCTAATCCATTATCACAAATTCAACAGCACACTTAGATTGGATCTACAAACCACACAATTCGACACTTAGTGCAATTTCAACCCAAATGCACTTCCAAGGACAAACCGTGCCCAAACTACCCAATAATCACTAACACAAGTGATAATGGTCCTAATATGCCAATTAAACCCGAACACAAGTGTTAAACACTTATCATTCTCAAAATCGCCCATAAACCCTAATTTTGACCCATAAGGTCAAAATCTCACCATTTACAAGTTCTGACACCAAAACATGTTTAAATCGGTTTTATACTTCAACTTAATCCATTTTAAGTTTACAAACCTCATCGAATCGACATTCAGGTCATAATCCTCAACAAACCCTAATTTTGACTCTAGTCAAAATTAGTCAACCACGAAAACCCTAAAAGTCTCCAAAACACCAATAATCACTAATGCTAGTGATTGTACACCATTTACGAGTCTTAAACATGGTTAAATCATTAACCAACCAAAAACCCGCCTCTAACACTTACAAACCCGAATCTTGGTGTTAATCTCCAATTAACAACTAAATGGGTTCCATCTATGAATCATACAATCAGAAGCCCCTAATTTGAATGATGAACACGAAAATGAAATTCGGAGTTAGAGCTTACCACTAGTATCACCATGTAGCTAAGAACAAGGAGAACAAACTTGTCAACTACGCCAAAGATCAAAACCCGCTTCTTCCTTTCCAAAATCCCACTTGAATCACTTGGGAAAATTGAGTTTATTGAGAGAAAATGAAAAGAAAAGCAAAAAGAAAATAAGAAAATGAATGAGTGGATGAGGTTAAAACCCCAAATCTGGCTCAAACGTGAAATGACCAAATTGCCCTTGATCCTTATTTAAAATCACAAGAATTCGGTACCTGTCTGCACTGTCTGCCGCGCCGCGGCCTAATTCGTCGCGCTGCGACAATTGCCTTGAACTGGGATCATTTTTAATCGCACTTCTGGTCTGGATTTACTCGAAACGCCGCGCCGCGGCCCTCTTTGTCGCGCCGCGACACCATGCCTCTCCTGATTCATTTTTCTCGCGTACCACTTCAACACACGAATAAGTCTAGAACCTTTCATCCACTAGTCGTATGTACGCTTTACACCTATAAAACATGTACGGTGAAAAACTGGGTGTTACAGTTTCCATATTTTGAAATAGGGTTAGTTTTCTTGATTTCAATCCAAAATTCTAATTCAAAAATCATTGCGACGACATAACGGTTTATATGAATTGGAGAAAATTCATTATCACTGAAGTAAGGGAGAAAATTGACGAATGACTCTAAATCGAATATGAAATCAATTTCTGCATCCCGATACTTGACAAAAATATCATCCCCACATTCTTTTAACTGTTTGTGAAGAGAACGAACTTGAGAACGCAGCTCTTTTAACAGATTGATCTGAAATGTTGAGAACGAGAACTCTGAGGAATAGAGGTTCCTAATGAATTCTCTATAGACGTCTAACCTTCTATTAGGATTTAACAGATTTCCAGTAAACGGAGCTTTTGTTTTATCAATGTGTCATTTCTCCTTGGGATTAAATTCAAACAAGTCTGGATAATTGAAAATAGTTGGATATTCTTCCCGTATTCCATCTTCCATAATCAGGAGTTCGTTAAGACTGAGCCTCCCTTTTGGATCGTGAAGAGGGTCGAATCCTGGTTCATTTGAGTAAAACTTATCCAAAAGCAATGAAATGTCTAAGTCAGATAAAATTATCCGGATTCTTGGGCTACAAGGATCAAGAACTAACTCTCGATGAGATTCATCAGGGTTCGGATTTGTTTTGGTTTTATAAAGGAAAACTTCTCTGTTTCTGAAGTCGTGGGAGAGCAATTGCCTTTCGCACTTTCTTCGTAGTCGGTTAAGTTTGAACTGGAATCTACAGAAATTAACACCATAATTAATATTTTGGTTTTATAATTATAAAAGGGTTTACTATAATGGCGACTTTAAATCCTATACCGACAAACTCCCAGTTTGTTAAGCATGTGTGGTTCTTATCAATTTTCTTTGAAACAAGTGGCCAGGCCGACAACGGAGAGGCATGATCCTTTTGGTTCCAATATAATTGGAGACTGGTCGAAGAATCCAACAACCTAGTCCGTATATAATTATCTTTCTTAGACACCACTCAAGAGTCTCAAATATTTTGACAGAATCAACGATTACCTTAACAGATAGAAAATAAGTGTAACAGACTGAAACCGGGGTTAGAAGTAAGATTACTTAATTGCCCTTAGGTTTATAATTGTGGTTAAAATATGCTTTTATTTTACTAATATGTTTATTATTAATTGATTAGTTGGTTAAGACCGGTTTATGACAAGGGTCACAGAGATGGTTTGTTTGTTAAATTTGGACTCCGTTAGGGTTGCCAAATTAAGTGCGAAAGATATTAGATAACTGATAAATACCCGTGTGTTGTGGGGTATGGGTTTTAATACCATCTTAATAGTGTAAACTGCTTTCTTCTTCTCATTTCTAGAGAATTCTCAAAACTAGTACGTACCAAACTCTTTCACTCTCAAACCCTAATCTAATCCAAGTCACAAATTGAATTAAGAGGCTTTAGGATCTGAATCTTATCATCCTTGTGATCAATTATCCAGGTTTGTTTGCTTAGATTCGTGATTTAATTCTTAAAGAAATGGGTTTGGGTATAAAGTGGGTTTTTGATGAAATTAAGCTTGAATCTTCATGATTTGTGTTTGTTATGTTTAATTGATATTAGAAATAGTTGCTATATAGTTATTATGATCTAATTATGCTGTGAATTGAGTAAGAACTTGTTAAAAATGATGAATTGTGTGTTAGAACTTGAGTTTATGATAAAGTGAGTATTTTGGGATGAATTAATCCCAAATCTTGATTGTAAATGATAGATTTTGATGTTTATAGTTAGGAAAAGTATTTATGCATAATTAGTATGTTTCCTTATGCTTGAATTTGGACTATAAACCTTGAAATCGAGTTTTTTTGGCTTAAAATCACTAAGTCAGCGAAGCTGATGGTGAAGAAGAATCCGCTCGAAAACAGTGCTCGAAACTCGCTCGAAAACATGTTACTGCTCGAAAAACTCGAGTTGCTCGAGAACCTTCTGCTCAAAAAACTCGAGTTGCTCGAGAACCTTCTGCTCGAAAAACTCGAGTTGCTCGAGAACCTTCTGCTCGAAAAACTCGAGTTGCTCGAGAACCTTTCGCTCGAAAAACTCGAATTTGCTCGAGAACCCCATGTTGCTCGAAAACCTTGCCTGTTATGTGAATATTTTCCATTGAATGTAAAGTTGTGTATTAATACTTGGATATAATACTAACTTGAGATATTATGTGATGATTCACAGGTGCTAAACAAAAAGGTGAAGGCTCAGAAAGATTAGACCTCTGAGAACCTTCAGTTGCTGGTAATCGGTGAGTGGGTCTATCTCCGGATAGAGTATTAAGTAGCTGACACGCTACTTGTTCAGACTCTTTATTACTATGATTATGTTCATTACGATTGCCACGCATAGTTAGATATTGCCATGCTAGTTAGGATGATTGCATGACTATTTATCTGTGATCTTATGTGCACACTATTTGTTGGACACCAACCAATGCGGCAAGGTTGGGAACCCACCGAGGCAGCAAGGTAGGGTTGATGTGAGGTCGACTGTGGTAGCCTGGTCGGGTCATGAGTTACTGATTGTTCAGTATAGCATAGAAGGATGCATGTGTTGCGTCTGGACGGTTATGCAGTGAAATCAGTAAAGCGAACTATCGGTAGACTGTAGCTTGATCAACTACGTCGTGTGCTCGTACAAGCCGCCGATCCTCATATTGTCAGTTATTCTATGCTAGTTCAGGACGTTAGCATATCTGTGATCCCTTGCATGTTCAGTTGCTTATGCTTGGTCTGTTAGATAGTATCCATTCACTTAGCTGTGTGCTAATTCCCCCCACATTTCCACCCCTTGCAGGTTTAGGTACTGCTGGTTAGGATGGGTGTTGCTGTTGGGTTGAAGACATGTTTGACTACGTGCTTAACTCTGATGTTTTCTGGTTTTATAATGTTTTCATGTAACACCAACGTTTTAGAATATTGTAATAACGTTAACTAAGCTAAATTGATAACTATGGTTTGTAAATGTTATCTAAGGGTATTTATGTAATTCAGTCTTCCGCTGTGATATATATAAAAAAAAATCAGGGTGTTACAAGTTGGTATCAGAGCTGGTTTAACCTGACTGGCAGGTTAATCGTAGAGGGGGTTCTCACAGTGGCAACCTGTGACGAAGCATTGGCTCTTACCCCTTGCGATCCCTTTATGTGTAAAGGGTTGGCAGGCTGTGCGGAGACGCGGGCTGTAAAACCAGGCTTTGAGGTACACTCAGTGGTCACCATGTGCGCAGGAACGGCACTGAGTGGGATGCGTCCCCAACTTGTTTTACAAGTTGGTATCAGAGCGTGGTTTAGCAGTAAGTACGTGCACGTATTTGTTCCTAAACCCTGAATTAAGTCAAACATGTCCGTGGGGTGGGGCTAAGTGAATATAGGATGTTGTGCATGTTAGTGTTTAATAAGCTAACAGTTATCCACTAAGCTTTTATGCGAGTGTTTTGTAGCGCAGATGGCAGATAACAGGGATGCGAACGTTACAAACCCGATCCACCCCGGAACCTTCAGTGCTCCTGATGTGGAGGATGAGGTAGAAGTATATGATGCTGATTATGTACATGAGCTTGAAGAAAAGTTTAAGGAAGCTCAGGAAAAGATTGCTGAGCTTGAGTTAGCTAGACAATCGGGTAATGAGGATACACCGCCAGGTTTTGCCACTGCACAGTCGCATGCCGTACCACAGATAACCCAGAACCACTACCAATACCCTTTACAGAACCAATTCCCTCAGCCTATCATGCCACCACATAACTACTACCAATACCAACATCCCATGATGATGAACCAAGTTCAGCCACCTACATACCAACAACCATTCCTACAACAGCAATTCCAACAACAATACCAGCCACCAAAAAGATGTACCTTTAAATAGTTCAGGGATTGTGGACCATCTCCTTTCTCAGGAAGTAATGACCCAGCCGTGACTCTCAATTGGTTACGGGAGGTTGAAAAGGCATTTGATGCATGTCAGTGTGAGCCTGAGTTAAAGGTGATTTATGCAAGCAGGTTGTTGAAAGATAGAGCAATGGTGTGGTGGGATTCTGTGATAGCTAGTGTCCCTCCAGAGCAAGTTAAGATGATTACTTGGGAACAGTTTTATGCGAAGGTATGTGAACAGTATTGTAATGTGTTTGACATGAATAGAATTAAGATGGAGTTCCTAGAAATGCGGATGACACTGCAGATGACAATTGATGAGGTGATTGAGAAGTACATGGACAAGCTAAGATTTGTGCAACAATGGGCGCCGGATGAACAATCCCGAATTCAGCACTTTGTAAACATGATCTTGCCATAGTATATGACCTTTGTGAGGTCAGCACTGACATTGTCTCACGCTTTTGTGATGGCAAAGATGGTGGAAAGTGATGTAAGAGCAGCTAGGGGTATGAATTGGGGAAATGTGGTACCACATGGTAGTCAGGCTACCAGTCAATCAGGTTCGAAGTCTAAGAAATCGTTTGGGTTTAGACAAAAGGGTAAGGGTAACCAAGGTGGATCAGGTTCAGGTTCTGGAAAGAAAGAATGGTGTAAAGGTTGTAAGTCTTCACATAGTGGTCAGTGTTCTGAGGCAACGAGAATATGTTTAAGATGTGGTATGGTAGGTCATGAATCTCAGGGGTGTTCCTTCAGAGAAAATGTTTGTTGGAGTTGTCATCAGCCGGGTCATCGTTCAGCAAGTTGTCAGGCGTCAAAGGGCGCAAGTTCCGGGGCAGGGTCAGGAGTGCGTTCGGCATCTGTCGGGGGTTCCACAGCCTCAAGTGGACATAAGAGAAAGAACCCACCGACTGCGGAAGCCAGGGCCTTTCAGATGACAGTTGAGGCCGCTACTAATAATGATGATGTCATAACCGGTATGTTCTTGATCAACTCAATACCTGTTAGAATATTGTTTGATTCGGGTGCAAATAGGACATTTATGTCTATAGATTTCTGTACTAAATTAGGGTTACCTGCTACTGTGCTGCCTGAGCCTGTTAGAGTAGAGGTAGCTGATGGTAAGACGGTTCTAGTCACAATGTATGTGTCTGGAGCTAGTATAGAAATTGATGGTAGACCGCTTGCTATGTCCTGTTTAATGTTACCTATCCCTAGTTTTGATGTAGTATTAGGGATGAACTGGATGAGCCTACATAAGGCCCACATTAAGTATGATAAGAAGATTGTGACTTTCTGTTTGACCGATGGAACCCGTATTGTGGCCCGAGGGGAACGAAGTGGGTTCAGTTTTCCATTGATTTCTATGATGAAGGCGAGGAAGTCACTTTCTAAGGGATGTGAGTCTTTTATGGCTTATGTTATTGATGCTAAGATAGAGAAGAAATCTGTTATTGATATTCCTGTGGTTTCGGAATTTCTTGAGGTGTTTCCTGACGAATTACCTGGATTGCCGCCGGTAAGAGAAGTAGAATATAAGATTGAGTTAGTTCCCGGAACAACTCCAGTAGCTAAGGCTCCTTATAGGTTAGCACCTTCTGAAATCAGAGAGATGATGTCTCAGATACAAGAACTGTTAGACAGAGGGTTTATAAGACCAAGTTCTTCGCCGTGGGGTGCACCAGTGTTGTTTGTAAAGAAGAAAGATGGTTTGCTGAGAATGTGTATAGATTATCGAGAATTGAACAAGAGGACCGTTAAGAACAAGTATCCTCTGCCTAGAATCGATGATCTATTCGATCAGCTGCAGGGTGCATCGTATTTCTCGAAAATAGATCTTAGATCCGGTTATCATCAGGTTCGGGTTGCAGAATCAGATATACCGAAGACAGCGTTCAGAACTAGATATGGACATTACGAGTTCTTGGTTATGCCATTCGGGTTGACGAATGCTCCAGTAGTCTTCATGGATCTGATGAACAGGGTTTGTAAACCATATTTAGATCAGTTTGTTATTGTGTTTATCGACGATATATTGGTATATTCAAAGACAGAAACTGATCATGCGACATATCTTCAATTAGTGTTAGAGTTGTTAAAGAAAGAGCAGTTATACGCTAAGTTCTCGAAGTGTGAGTTTTGGCTTCGAGAGGTGCAGTTTCGGGGTCATGTTATCTGTGCGGCAGGTATTAAAGTGGATCCGTCGAAAATAGAAGCGGTAATGGGTTGGAATTCGTCGAAGACGCCGACAGAAGTTAAGAGTTTCTTGGGTCTTGCGGGTTATTATCGCCGATTTATAAAAGATTTTTCTAAAATAGCGGGTCCGATGACCAAATTGACTAGAAAGGATGTAAGTTTTCGATGGGGAGATCAACAGGAACAGGCTTTTCAGACTCTGAAACAGTTGTTGTGTCAGGCTCCAGTGTTAGCATTGCCAGAGGGTTCAGATAACTTTGTGGTTTATTGTGATGCGTCATTTGCCGGGTTGGGATGTGTACTGATGCAGAGAGATAAAGTTATCGTGTACGCTTCTCGTCAGTTAAAGACACATGAACGTAATTATCCGGTTCATGATTTAGAAATGGCTGCAGTGGTATTTGTGTTGAAGCTTTGGAGACATTACTTATATGGTACAAAGTGTGTAATATGTACAGATCATAAGAGCCTCCAGCATATTTTCACGCAGAAAGAACTGAATATGCGACAGAGACGGTGGATGGAACTTATCAAAGACTATGATTGTGAAATAAAGTACCATCCGGGTAAAGCAAATGTCGTAGCAGATGCGTTAAGTCGTAAAAAGTCTGATGAGAATGTGAAATTTCTGCGTTTGAGTATAACTTCATATTTGATTGATCAACTACGAACAGTTCAAGCCTGTGCTTTGGAGGATGAACATATTAAATCTGAACTTATGACTAAACAAAAATTTGACCTAATTGATGATTCTCGTGGACTTAAGACTTTAAATAACCGTATTTGGGTGCCTATGCTTGGAGACTTGAGGGATTTGATCATAACTGAAGCTCATAAATCTAGATTGACAGTACATCCAGGCAGTAATAAGATGTATCATGACCTTAAATCTATGTATTGGTGGCCGACCATGAAATCAGACATCGCTCGTTTTGTTAAAAAGTGTCATATTTGTGCGCAAGTGAAGGCAGAACACCAGAAACCGTATGGTTCGTTGCATCAGCTGCAGATTCCAGAGTGGAAATGGGAGCATATCACGATGGATTTTGTGACAAAATTACCTAGAACTCAGAGAAAACACGATATGATTTGGGTAGTAGTTGAACGTTTGACCAAGAGTGCTCATTTTCTTGCTACTCGTGAGACAGCGTCATTAAGCGAACTTGCTGATTTATATATGAAAGAGATAATTAGTCGGCATGGTGTGCCATTATCGATTGTGTCAGACAGAGATTCTAGATTTGTGTCGAACTTCTGGAATAGTCTACAACAGAATCTAGGTACACGTGTGAATCTGAGTACTGCTTATCACCTTCAGACAGATGGTCAGAGTGAACGAATGATACGGACGCTAGAGGATATGTTGAGAGCATGTGTATTAGAATATGGTGGTTCGTGGGATATACATTTGCCGTTGGTTGAATTCGCGTATAATAATTCTCATCATTCGAGCATAGGGATGCCACCTTACGAAATGTTGTACGGCCGTCATTGCAGAACTCCGACTTGTTGGTTAGAAGCTGGAGAGAAACAGTTTGCTGGTCCAGAGATTGTTCAAATGACAGCCGAAAAAGTTGCTATCGCGCGAGGAAAGTTAAAAGCTACCAGGGATAAACAAAAGATGTATGCTGATCCACGTAGACGTCCGGTAAACTTTGAGGTAGGTGATCGTGTTTACTTGAAAGTTTCGCCGTGGAAGGGTGTTATCAGGTTTGGTAAGTGAGGAAAGTTAGCTCCGAGATTTATTGGACCGTTCAAGATTATTCAGAGGGTTAATGACCAGACAGTTGTGTTAGATCTTCCTTCTGAGCTAGCTGGTATTCATAATACCTTCAATGTGTGTTATTTACGTAAGTGTAAAGTCGATGACGAGACACAAATCGTACCGCTAGCAGATTTGAAAGTTGATATGAGTAACAAGTTGATTGAGGAACCTATCCGAGTGGTCGACAGAAAGGTTACTAAGTTAAGAAGGAAAGAAATCCCGATGGTTTTGGTAGAATGGAAGCACAGTTTAGGGTCTAACTTGACGTGGGAGACAGAAGAGTTGATGAAGACCCGTTACCCTCATCTGATTGACCAAGACCAGATTCCGAGGACGGAATCTCTTTAAGGGGGGTGAATTTGTAACAGACTGAAACTGGGGTTAGAAGTAAGATTACTTAATTGCCCTTAGGTTTATAATTGTGGTTAAAATATGCTTTTATTTTACTAATATGTTTATTATTAATTGATTAGTTGGTTAAGACCAGTTTATGACAAGGGTCACAGAGATGGTTTGTTTGTTAAATTTGGACTCCGTTAGGGTTGCCAAATTAAGTGCGAAAGATATTAGATAACTGATAAATACCCGTGTGTTGTGAGGTATGGGTTTTAATACCATCTTAATAGTGTAAACTGCTTTCTTCTTCTCATTTCTAGAGAATTCTCAAAACTAGTACGTACCAAACTCTTTCACTCTCAAACCCTAATCTAATCCAAGTCACAAATTGAATTAAGAGGCTTTAGGATCTGAATCTTATCATCCTTGTGATCAATTATCCAGGTTTGTTTGCTTAGATTTGTGAATTAATTCTTAAAGAAATGGGTTTGGGTATAAAGTGGGTTTTTGATGAAATTAAGCTTGAATCTTCATGATTTGTATTTGTTATGTTTAATTGATATTAGAAATAGTTGCTATATAGTTATTATGATCTAATTATGCTGTGAATTGAGTAAGAACTTGTTAAAAATGATGAATTGTGTGTTAGAACTTGAGTTTATGATAAAGTGAGTATTTTGGGATGAATTAATCCCAAATATTGATTGTAAATGATAGATTTTGATGTTTATAGTTAGGAAAAGTATTTATGCATAATTAGTATGTTTCCTTATGCTTGAATTTGGACTATAAACCTTGAAATCGAGTTTTTTTGGCTTAAAATCACCAAATCAGCGAAGCTGATGGTGAAGAAGAAGCCGCTCGAAAACAGTGCTCGAAACTCGCTCGAAAACATGTTACTGCTCGAAAAACTCGAGTTGCTCGAGAACCTTCTGCTCGAAAAACTCGAGTTGCTCGATAACCTTCTGCTCGAAAAACTCGAGTTGCTCGAGAACCTTTCGCTCGAAAAACTCGAATTTGCTCGAGAACCCCATTTTGCTCAAAAACCTTGCCTGTTATGTGAATATTTTCCGTTGAATGTAAAGTTGTGTATTAATACTTGGATATAATACTAACTTGAGATATTATGTGATGATTCACAGGTGCTAAACAAAAAGGTGAAGGCTCAGAAAGATTAGACCTCTGAGAACCTTCAGTTGCGGGTAATCGGTGAGTGGGTCTATCTCCGGATAGAGTATTAAGTAGCTGACACGCTACTTGTTCAGACTCTTTATTACTATGATTATGTTCATTACGATTGCCACGCATAGTTAGATATTGCCATGCTAGTTAGGACGATTGCATGACTATTTATCTGTGATCTTATGTGCACACTATTTGTTGGACACCAACCGAGGCGGCAAGTTTGGGAACCCACCGAGGCGGCAAGGTAGGGTTGATGTGAGGTCGACTGTGGTAGCCTGGTCTGGTCGTGAGTTACTGATTGTTCGGTATAACATAGAAGGACGCATGTGTTGCGTCTGGACGGTTATGCAGTGAAATCATTAAAGTGGATTATCGGTAGACTGTAGCTTGATCAACTACGTCGTGTACTCGTACAAGCCGCCGATCCTCATATTGTCAGTTATTCTATGCTAGTTCAGGACGTTAGCATATCTGTGATCCCTTGCATATTCAGTTGCTTATGCTTGGTCTGTTAGATAGTATCCATTCACTTAGCTGTGTGCTAATTCCCCCTACATTTCCACCCCTTGCAGGTTTAGGTACTGCTGGTTAGGATGGGTGTTGCTGTTGGGTTGAAGACATGTTTGACTCTGATGTTTTCTGGTTTTATAATGTTTTCACGTAACACCAACGTTTTAGAATATTGTAATAACGTTAACTAAGCTAAATTGATAACTATGGTTTGTAAATGTTATCTAAGGGTATTTATGTAATTCAGTCTTCCGCTGTGATATATATAAAAAAAATAAAAAATCACGGTGTTACAATAAGGTCCCCGGCAGCAGCGCCCAAAACTTACTTCTACTTATGATATGGCCAAATCGTACGGTTTTATTTATGCGATGTCGTTAGGTCGCAACACGTCAGAATTAGCTACCAAAAGAGAGTAATGGTTTTATTATTTATATTTAGCTGGGGCTTTCTAGCTATAACTCACCTACTTGTCTTCCTTTTAACGAGTAAGTGATAAATATAACTCAGGTTCGTATTTTTGTATGTTTGCTCAGTAACGTGGGACAAAAGTGCCTATATAGTTAACCCTAGTGACAAGAGGTGATAGATTAAAATTAACTAATAATGCGGTAATTTAACTATAAAGATAAAGATAGATGGGTATAGAGAATGGAATTCTGATGGGGAACTATCACAAGAGTTTAACTACCTAGGATGAACACTAAACCTCAATCAACTGGGCTATGAACCTAACTGATTTGTCACTAAGAGTTTAGGCTTTGAAGATTCTGGCTAAGATGGATATCCCTACTCCCAACGTTAACCTTAGAGAGTTTAAACGACCTTATGGATAAAATCCTAGGTACATGAACAAAGTGGTATATCCATAAAGGAAAGTCTCAGCTTTTCTTAATCCTAGTTGGTCTAACTAAAGCAATATTCCTCCACTTAATACTACGCTATGCCTTAACATTAACAGATGTGCAATCTTAGATATTCTAAGGTACTGTTAATTGGATTAGAGGTCTCTCCTTTGTGATCACTTATTCAACCCTGGATCATCTTACAACATCTCAAGAACGTTGCTTCTAATGCGAATCATGCTTTAGAGCATGCCAGTGTTCACTAAACTCTATATTACCTACTCTAATCACAACCTGAATGGGCAGCTCTTCTTTGACGAATAAATGGTTATTCGTACGTAGGTACTATATCCCTATTGTGATGTTAAGCACACATAACTACTTACCTTGTATCCTAGGGTTGATCAGGTCCTAATACTAGGTTATAGCCACGTGAATAAGCGGAAAGGGTGATCCGTAAATTAAACTTCTAAACCGTCAGGGTTTCAGCATAACAGTAGGATAAGTTTCAGATAAAGTATTCAACATATAATATGTGACAACCCGGAAATTTCCAACCAAATTTAAACTTTATTCTTTATATGTTTCCGACACGATAAGCAATATTTGTTAAGTTAAATTTCAAGAATTTTAAACTATGTTCATACATTCATTCAACCTCGACCAAGTTCCAACGATTCACGAACCATTAAACGAATATGATTATATATGTATGTGTGTATATATATTATAACTTGAAACGTAAACAAAATATTAGATTAAATACTTTACATGATTGTATCTGTTTCAAAATGTTTATCAATGGAATTAGAAGATAAGATCAAATGATTGAATTATCAGATATATTAAATTATGATTAAAAGTCTCTGTTGAAAGGCCCACATTGATTTGAGAAATCTTTCCAATTTAACAATAAATGGTAAAATGATTTATAAATAAGAACAAATTGTCAATCATTGAGAACTAGACAAATGATAGTGGAAGATTGAATCTCATAAAGACTCGATTGATCTATTTAGTTTCAAACGTACAAAAACATTTTCAGTTTAAAAAGAACTTTATTATTAAAACGTATATAACTTTTATAAATATCTAGAACCACTTTTGACAACTCATTACTTAACTAGAATGATAAAGATAACGATATTTATATTTTATTTTATTATATATATATATATAATGATTTAAATTAATATTATATATATTTATACACGTATTATACGTACATAGTTTTATACTTTTACTATACTTAAACTTTACCTTTATTTTATTTTTACTTTACTTTAACTTTAATAATTCATTTTAATAATTCATACTTTAATAATTCACTTTAATAATTCATACTTTAATAATTCACTTTAATAATTTATACTTTAATAATTCACTTTAATAATTCATACTTTAATAATTCACTTTAATAATTCATACTTTAATAATTCACTTTAATAATTCAAAAATCTATTATAAATAGAATTCAATAGGTTTCATTATTTCATAGAAACTTGAAAATATTTTTCTCTAAACTCTCTCAATCAATTTACATATATATATTTACTCCGTATTATTTCAAGATATTATTAGTATACATAAAATATTACGACGGAGTGCTGTCCGAGTGATTTCGAAATTGTTTTTCGAGTAGGATAGGATTAAGGAAATTATGGGTTATAGCTATGGAGGTGATTGAGTATGGTTCATGGGTATGCTCGTGAGGTCAATATAGTGTTTATCATTTCTGTTGCATCTACGTACCTTTCCTTCAATATTGAATCTCAATATTGATACGTGAGTACTCATAATTTAACTTTTACATACTAATAGTGTATTCCTGACTAGTGCTCGAGTATTTAGGATTATGCATGCTTGTACTTTTGATATTGCCCTTAGACAGGTTAGGTTGAATCTTGAATTAGTTACTCTTGCGGTTGAGATAAGGTATAAGATATGCATGTCCTTGGAAAGCTAGCGAAAAATTAAGAACTTTTCCTTTAGATATCGAATGGTTTCGATGAACGGATTAGAAGTTATAATCAATTGAATTTTCGATATTTTTATTAAAACTGATTATTATTATCGTCATTTTTATCGTCGTTCCAGTTTTATCTTATTATTATCATTATTATTATCTTTATCAATAAAAGGGATTTATCATTAAAAATTGTTATTTTTTTATTATTACTATCGTTATTATCGTTAAAGTTATAATTAGTATTATTATTATTATCCAATTATTATTATTATTATTATTATTATTATTATTATTATTATTATTATTATTATTATTATTATTATTAGTATTATTATTATTATTATTATTATTATTATTATTATTATTATTATTATCATTATTTATATATATATCATTATTTAAAAATGGTTATTGTTATTGTTATTATTATTATTACTATATTATCATTAAGATAATTATTAGTATTATCATTAGTAATGTTATAGTAACTATCATTATTAATACTAGTGTAACTAAAACAAATATTTGTAACACCTAATTATTTTGATTACTATTATTATCATTATTATGAACACGATATAAAAGACGATTAAAAGCTATTAAACGAAACGATTAGGAAATAATGAGTAAGAGTATCATGATGAAATTAAAATATTATAAGATATTGATTTAGATAAAATTATCGTTCTTATTATTTTTTATCATTACTATTATTATTAAAAGTATCGTTAGTATTAAAACTATCATTTTAACAAAAATTATCATTTTAATAGAAATGTCATTGTTACTATAAAATATCATTATTGTTATTATTTTAAATAGAATTATTATTTTAAAGATAATATTAAAAATTATCGTAAATATTAAAGTTATCATAATTAGAATTATCGTTTTATCATAATGTCATCTTAGTAATTATAAATATTGATATTTTTATAATAATAATTATTATTACAAAATAATACAACTTTTACTTACTATCATTATAGATATTATTTTATCAAATAAATATGTGATACCAACATATTTTACTACGTGTAATAACTTACTTTAATAATACCTATCATATTATCTTTATGATATTAAATGAACCCTATAAATTTTATTACTTAATATATATAAAAGTATATTTTATTATATAAATTTAATATAAAATTTTATTTATTAATAAATAAATTATATTATTTACTCTAATAAATCTTTTAAAAATATTTAAAAATATAAAACGACGATATTTAAACTATATATTAATCATGTATAGATTTTTGGAAATTATTTTGAGTCAAATTTACTTTTGTTGACTTTTGCATATTAGTCTCGAGCATTAGGATTGTGGTACACTATGATTTGACCTAATTTGTTAGACAAATATTGACCAACACATAAATATATATAATTAATTTAGGTTCGTGAATCCGAGGCCAACCTTGCACTTGTTCAATGACGTTATATGTATTTTTACTACAAAATACAGTATGGTGAGTTTCATTTGCCTTTTTACCCTTTATATTTTTGGGACTGAGAATACATGCGCTTTTATAAATGTTTGACGAAATAGACACAAGTAATTGAAACTACATTCTATGGTTGAATTATCGAAATCGAATATGCCCCTTTTTATTAAAGTCTGGTAATCTAAGAATTAGGGAACAGACACCCTAATTGACGCGAATCCTAAAGATAGATCTATTGGGCCTAACAAACCCCATCCAAAGTACCGGATGCTTTAGTACTTCGAAATTTATATCATGTCCGAAGGAGGATCCCGGAATGATAGGGGATATTCCTATATGTATCTAGTTAATGTTGGTTACCAGGTGTTCACCATATGAATGATTACTTTTGTCTCTATGCATGGGACGTATATTTATGAGAACTGTAAATGAAATTCTTGTGGTCTATTAAAATGTTGGAAATAAATGATTATGATAAACTAATGAACTCACCAACCTTTTGGTTGACACTTTAAAGCATGTTTATTCTCAGGTGTTAAAGAAATCTTCCGCTGTGCATTTTCTCATTTTAAAGATATTACTTGGAGTCTTTCATAGCATATTTTGAAGAACGTTGCATTCTAGTCATTGAGTTCATCAAAGATTATTATTAAATCAATTTATAGTTGGATAGTGGATATTATGAAATGGTATGCATGCCTGTCAATTTTCGATGTAAAGAAAGTTTGTCTTTTAAAAACGAATGCAATGTTTGTAAAATGTATCATATAGAGGTCAAATACCTCGCAATGTAATCAACTATTGTGAATCGTTTATAATGTATATGAACGGGTCCTTTCAGTTGGTATCAGAGCGGTGGTCTTAGCGAACCAGGTCTGCATTAGTGTGTCTAACTGATAAGTCGATATGATGCATTAGTGAGTCTGGACTTCGACCGTGTCTGCATGTCAAAAGTTTTGCTTATCATTTTGTGTCGAAAATTAACTACTTATCATCCTCAGAAAATTACCTGCTTATCATTTTTAGTCTAAGACACGTCTTGCTGCATTGATTGCATGAATAGTGTATAGACAAAAATTCATATCTTAGCATATCTGCTAAATCATATCTTATCGTATCTGTTACTTTAAACTTTGCCTGACATATCCCGCAAAGTCCTCCGTAATCTACGAAATCTTTTGATCTATATATATATATATATATATATTCTATGTAATTAGAATACCATCCGTTAGCCAAAATCATTTCATATCGGAAAAAAAATCATTTATCCAATCGTACGAAATGGAATTCGTCATCAGTTCAAGTCACTCAGATTCCGAAATGGAATCCCATTCAAGCTCCGAAAGCAGTGTGACCGGAATAGATCAACCAATTAGTCATCACCTATTCTGGATGAATTGGGGATGGGTTCGTAGCCTCCTCAATCATTGGAGACAAGAAGAAGGTGATCCCTTCCATCCACCACATTGCCCTCTTGACGAAGAACCTGAAGCACTTACCGACGAACCTGTCCGAAACACCATTTTCTCGCTCATTTCCAGAGTATCTCGTCACGATTATATATTACATCAAATTTTAGATTTTATTTATCTGCTCGTCCGAACCGACAATCACCCCAGTGTAATAGAAGAAGTCAACGAGCTTCGCGCTCGGGTAATGGCTTTGGAGAATATGATGCAGAGATTACAAACACCAGCAGCAGCATCAACAGCATAACCAGTACCACCATCATCAACGCCAACAGTACTAATACCACCTTCAACCACAACCGCGTCGTAAACCTCAACTTCACAATCTGTCCCACGAGCATCAACGTCATACGCACCATAGATACCAAGGAGTACCAACAACAATAACTGACGAAGTATTAATTCATAACTTCATTGGAGAAACATTTCCGCGGCGATTATGTAATCTCTAAAGTCTTAGAGATTATCTAATCTAGCCCTAACCATAAATCCGTTAAGCGAACCAAAATGATAGAAGGAAGAGTAGAAACCCTGACAAAAATGGTGCGTGATTAACAAGCTAAACTTGCTTTACCAACAACATCAACAGTACCGTCAGCGTTACCAGCATCGTCAGTACAGTCAACATCCGAATCAACAACACTGATAACATCACAAACTCCGTCAGTTCAAGAATCACTGTGGACATCATTACGAATCAATAACGTGTATATTGTATCAACGAGTTATGAAGAATTAACTCATTCCCTCTGAAGAAATTATATGTATATTATATATATATATATATATATATATATATATATATATATATATATATATATATATATATATATATATATATATATATATATATATATATATATATATATTGAAATAAATCTTTCCGTGCTAAGCTATTGAGTGTGAATCTTAACTACTCGGTTAATTCATATTACAAATATGCAATAATGTACGTCCTTCGGCCGCAACTTAACCAGCGTTAACTACAATCTCTGTCGCAACTCAAAAAATTCCAATTCATAATAAATCAAGTATATATTTGATTTTACACTTTCATCATCGATGTACCCGAAACTTTTCAGATAACATCATTCGTACTTTGCGAAATTCACAAGAATTCCACGAACCGAACATCATACATCAACACATAACGAAGTATTGATTCATAATTTCAATGTCATTAAAGAAATACTGCGTAAAAGTTATGTACTTTTTAAAGCCTTTTGGGATTATTCAATTCTAGTTTCAACCGTAAATCAAATGAGTTTAATTTAACATTAACTCATTAAATCTATGTTACATCTGAAGAAAATATACATATATATATTTTTATAAAGACTGTAATAAAATTCTTTTGTACAAAATATTAATTGTGAAATTTTTTTAACGGGTAGGTAATACCCGAGAGATATATAAATTCACAATTAATATGTTACATTCTTCGAATCTGATTCAGCAAATCATCCATTATACTCCCTACTTTCACAACAATATACATTCTTTTATAGAAATCAAAACAACCATACTCATTCAAAATTTAATTACATATTCTGATTTTGAAATCTCAATATTCAACTTGAGATATGACCAAAATCATCACTCTTAGATCCTTACATCTTTCACAAGCTATATTTTGACTTCAAAACTGTGTTAGAACATCAAATGTATGTTAACGATTACAATCTGTGTTCAAACCCTTCAAAAATTTCTGAAGACACTTCGAATGATGAGCAATCGAGATGATGATCCAACCACATGTTACCCACAGTTATGTACCCGAAAAACTCTTAAAACCAAAGTAAAAGTTTAAACAACGTATCCGCGTCAGATTCTTTGGCATTTATTAGCAAAAATAACTTTGTGACTCCTATTCAAAGTAGCCAGTTTTGTCACAGCTCCAGCAAGTCAACTTCGACTTTTCAGTTAGACTAACCTTATTATAACCTTGAGATATACACCATCGTTACCAGGGAACCTTTTACATTCCACCACATTATTAGCAGATGTACCAACAACTTCATTACCCTTTGACTTTAGCCTCTCCAAAAAGTCATTATAATTATTCATTGAAACCCCATCATTTACTCATTCGCATCTTGTAATGAGAATTGCCATACGAATCATTAGGAATTAGCAATCAGTATTTTGAAATCTCGCAGCATGTCTACGCCAACAGTTATATGTGTATATATATAACGTCTATCTTCTGGACTTAATTTGAATGTGAAGTTTCTGAAAAACACTCCGAACTATGAATTGGTTCTCCGAAAATGGAAGAAAAAAAAATGCTGATGAAGCAGCAAAAACTATAAACGACTTTAAACGGTAAAAGCTGGATGATAATGATGAAGTGTGCTGGCAAAGCGCAGAAAAAGGAAGTTTTGAAACTGAAAAACGGATTGAGCAAAGTAGGAAGGAGGCTGTGGACAAATTACAAAGACTGAACCTGACTTCAAAGGATCCAAATGATTCAGTACCTACTGAAGTCATTAACGAATACCTTGCTCCTGACTCTAAACCCCTGCGGACAATATTCTTCATCATCCTCTGATATTAGAAATTCTAAAATATCATCATATCTTTCATTATAAATATCTTCCATATTTCTGAAGATATTTTCTTAATTTTTCTTATTTGAAATCATTTACCTCTTCGCGCTATCTGTATTACATCATAAAAGAAACTATTTTAGTTTCTAAATTCTGAAACATTCAAGTTTAAAATAGGAATATTTTGAAGTAGTGTTGGGAACTGAAGCATGAATTAGTATAATATAATGACACTTGATCAATGTTATTATATTACAGTAAGCCATGCTGAATTTCTAAATGGAACGTGATGATTCACAGATCATAACATCATCATGTGCCATGTTATACGACTCTTGTATTCTATTTAACCTCTAAAATATCAAGAAAATATTTCTTGATGATTCGGCCTTTTCCAAGGTATTCTAGTAATTTGACAAGTCAAGATCGTACCATCACAATTTCCTTCCTAGAACATTAACAATGTTCATTCTGAAATTTATATCTGTGAATTCTGGACCATTACAAGCGGTGCTTAATCGCAAGAATAAGAAACGAAAGGACAAAACTCCGAAATAGAAATTGGGGTATAAATTGCAGCAAATAAAAGAGAGCATTAACTGTGAATGATAATGATTATAGAAGACAGAAGCAGAGACTTTGAAATATAAGGGAACATATAAAGCCCAACGACAAACCAGAAATTATAAACCATATATATCGATGCATATAGCAATATAAAGACACGGGAGAACTAGAAACACTATAAACCTAAGAGTATAGTAGAAGTAAATAGATTCTTCCGGCGGTAGATGAAAAAGAAGAATGACCGATATGAAAGTTAGAAGTATATCGAGAATCAGAACTGGATGGAGCATATTGATGAATACTTTAAAATATGAGTTGAGGGGGAAAGAATAGAAGGTGATGAAACATGACTAGGAACTTAGAAATCAACAGATTTAACTCACACAATGGCGGAATAAGTGAATCAAACCCTCTAGTGAATAGGTTAAGTTTTTTTTTTTGATTAATTTAGTCAAACTACAACTAAATCAAGTGTGATTAGATCAACACCTAGAGCTATTATTCACCACCTGGGTGATTTGGACTGAGAGAGAATCGGAGGAGCTCACTAGATCTGAGTGTGTGTAACAAATGAGAGGCTTAACCTAAAATGAAGAACATAAGACTTTATATACCCCTGCTGTTGACTCACCCATACGATTCATTCATCACACGTATGATTTGGCTTCATCAGCCGTACGGGTGATCACTCACTTGTGTCTTCTCATTTAGGTTGTAATTGTGACTTAGCTCAGCATCAACCGTGCGTATGAGCCTGTCAGCCGTACTAGTGAGGCTTCACTCGTACTTCTGACTAAGTCTAATATAGTCAAACATCTAAATCTCGTTCCTGCAGTTCCTGTAACCACATACAAACACGGATAGGAAAATAACGAGCAATCATGGTGGCCTGTAAACTGTTGTACCTGCAATGGACGTGGGTAGATGTCTAGGGACTTGCATAAAATGCATCAACAGGAGGTGTGAGTTGTAAAGAAACGAAGGAGGTGAATTTATAAGAAAATCTCAGACAGAACAATTAAAATGGACGATCGCATTTAAAGCGGATCCTAATTCCCTTGATTATCGGATAGTCAAATCTTATTAAGAAGATTTTCTTCAAATCCATTGAAATCTGGGAATCAATCATATCTACGTCAAATGATAAGATGAATCTACACTTACTCATTTCACTCTTCTATGTTAGCTTCATTCGTACTCTTCATATAAATGGATTGTTTATCCAAATTATTCGCTGATGATAAAACTCTAATTTTCAGCCCGTATGCATCATGAAAACATACTTATTATCATTCACGACCTTTCCACTCAAATTTCGGGACGAAATTTCTTTAACGGGTAGGTAATGTGACAACCCGGAAATTTCCAATCAAATTTAAACTTTAATCTTTATATGTTTCCGACACGATAAGCAATATTTGTTAAGTTAAATTTCAAGAATTTTAAACTATATTCATACATTCATTCAACCTCGACCAAGTTCCAACGATTCACGAAACCATTAAACGAATATGATTATATATGTATATGTGTATATATATTATAACTTGAAACGTAAACAAAATATTAGATTAAATACTTTACATGATTGTATCTGTTTCAAAATGTTTATCAATGGAATTAGAAGATAAGATCAAATGATTGAATTATCAGATATATTAAATTATGATTACAAGTCTCTGTTGAAAGGCCCACATTGATTTGAGAAATCTTTCCATTTTAACAATAAATGGTAAAATGATTTATAAATAAGAACAAATTGTCAATCATTGAGAACTAGACAAATGATAGTGGAAGATTGAATCTCATAAAGACTCGATTGATCTATTTAGTTTCAAACGTACAAAAACATTTTCAGTTTAAAAAAAACTTTATTATTAAACGTATATAACTTTTATAAATATCTAGAACCACTTTTGACAACTCATTACTTAACTAGAATGATAAAGATAACGATATTTATATTTTATTTTATTATATATATATATATATATATATATATATATATATATATATATATATATATATATACGATTTAAATTAATATTATATATATTTATACGCGTATTATACGTATATAGTTTTATACTTTTACTATACTTAAACTTTACCTTTACTTTATTTTTACTTTACTTTAACTTTAATAATTCATTTTAATAATTCATACTTTAATAATTCACTTTAATAATTCATACTTTAATAATTCACTTTAATAATTCATACTTTAATAATTCACTTTAATAATTCATACTTTAATAATTCACTTTAATAATTCATACTTTAATAATTCACTTTAATAATTCAAAAATCTATTATAAATAGAATTCAATAGGTTTCATTATTTCATAGAAACTTGAAAATATTTGTCTTTTAAAAACGAATGCAATGTTTGTAAAATGTATCATATAGAGGTCAAATACCTCGCAATGTAATCAACTATTGTGAATCGTTTATAATGTATATGAACGGGTCCTTTCATAATAAACATTTGTAACAGATAGATAGGCATGCAAGATGAAAGCAACTTAAGATAACAAGATAACTTTATTAAATTAAGGAAAGCGTTCACCGTTTACAGACGAGATCTGGACCATTACAAGTGCTGACATCCTCTAGACCGCTCCTATTACAATCTTCGGCGTTCGCCTCTGGGTACTTAATTTTCCGCTCGGAGGTGAGAAGGCATTGAAAGCTCTAGTGAGAGAAAGTGTATTGTAGTGAGAGAGTAAGGAGAGGTGTGTTGAAATTGGATGACAAAAACCCTTTAAATAGACTTGAAATTTCCCTGCAAACGGATGACAGGCCGTTTGGCAGGCCGTTTGAAAGGCCGTTTGCCAGGCCAGCCCGTTTGCAAGGGTCGTTTGCCCTGGCCATTTGGCAGGCCGTTTGTGAGCCAGGCAAGCCGTTTAGCTTGCCTGGTCAGCTGATTTTGCTGGATCGTAACTTGATTTCTTGTCTTTCACCGTTTTCGCTCTAGAATCTTCGTTTTAGCTCCGTTTCTCTTGATTATTTTTGCATCGTCTTCGTAATTACTTTATCCATAAATTTAACCGAAAAAGCGATTATTTTGCCGAAAAAGTTTTGAAATTTAATCTTTTTGGGACTCAATATCGGGGGTAAAAACATGACTTTTTAGCCGATATCAAATCCCTCAAGGCACATCATCCGCGCGAGCCCAATACATCAACAACATTCTCATCAACACCAGTAGCTGCGTCAATGTTATGTTCTTCCACTGCTTCAATGACCTGTCCTACAAAATGAAGGGCCACCTAAGGGAGGTGAAGCAACAATTCAGGGGAATAAGTGGGGACCCCGCTTGGTTGAAAGGAATACTCGGAGCAGCATTGACCCTGCGGGACGATCATGACAGGGAGAGGAGCACACGTTGGTAGTTGACTTCATAGTGATCCGCGCAGAATCAGAGTAAGATGCTATCCTCGGACAACCCGTCGATGGTGGGTCTATGTTTAACCACCCCTGCTGAGATCCTCATCTCGCAAGGGGTTATTCACGGTACTCTGGACCGGAGAGTTAAACTCAGTTGACCCTTAAATCCCCCTTCTTTTATGTCAAGCATGGACCGAACCCGAACCGATTATTCTATGCTTGATCATCTTGCACCCGCAGGCCAACGGTCAATGCGAGGTTACGAACCGAGATATTGTGTAGGCTATCAAAGCAAGGCTAGGAATGAAGCGCAAAGGATGGGTAGACGAATTGCCAAAAGTCTTGTGGACGCATAGAACAACGCACAAGAATAGCACAGGGGAAACGCCGTTTAGCTTGGTATACGGCTCTGAGGCGGGGATCCCAGCAGAGATAACCGTCCCAACTGAAAGAATGTTGTCATACAATGAAGAAGGAAATGATGAATAGCTGCGCACCAATTTGGATTATGAGGAAGAGCGCAGAGAAATGGCGGCGATTCGTGAAGCGGCCAATAAACAGCACATCGCAAAATATTACGATAAGCGTGTGCGGGCAAGAACATACAAAGTAGGAGATCTTGTGTAGCACGATAATCAAGCAAGAAGGGCCCAAAACACTAGAAAGTTGGGGCCAAACGCTTCAACAAACAGGTCGCTCACATATTTAGAATCGCATACGCGAGCAACCAGTGACGGAAGACCCTTCTTTAAAGTCTCAAATTGACTCACCGTCGCGTCACGATCACCTTCGCAGGTAGACAATCGACAAGCCAAATTCCCGCGCTCTTCAGTTAAAGCGCTCTTTTCAGACTCTAAAGAGTTAACCTTTTCGGTCAACTCCTGAACCTTGGAGATCAATGACGCCTTCTCAGCGACCTCCTCCCGAAGCGCCTTTTCTACTTCCTCAAGCTTTGAATTTAGGAACACAATGCGGTCATGGGCCTGGTCGATAGTCAGTGTGCCTGGCACGGAAGAACCAGCGCCATCAAGACGAGCCTTCGCCTCCTGAAGGCAAAACTGAGAACGCATCAAGTTCAACATAGTAAGCTGAACATCAAAGCGTCATGATGCCTCGGGCGATAAGTGTGTAAAGTAGTCAAGGAGATTAACACTCTCCAGGAAGTTGAATTGAGAAGTCGTCGTCTTCTCCGGCACTGATAGCAGATCGTTCATGCCATGGAATGTCAAGCGGGTCTCTGTGAACAAAAGACAACAGTTATTACATAGTTAACAGCGCAGAAAACCCAAACAGCTACAAAGTAAAAACTACCTTTCGCCTTCTCGGTGCGTTTCTGCTTGTGACTGCTCTCAGTTGGGGCCTCCGCCACCTTGAACCCTTTGGCACCCTCAACACCAACATTTTAAGAGCCATTATTTGCATGGCCCTCCTGATGGTCGGCGCCACCAGAGCCACCGGCGCCACTAGAACCATCACCCTGAGTTAAAGGGTTGAAGCTCGAGCGTTGCTCATTCTTGTCTACTGGGGTCTCAATATAAACACCCCTAATGTCGCAGGATGCAAGGAGTCTGTCCAGACGCATCTCTGCAAATCCAAAAGAACAAGTTAGAAGAAGACAATGGAAAGAAAACATGTACAAAGTTAGCGCCCATCTGCCACCTACCATTATTGTTGGCATCTTTGATAATTGGCAGTGCAGGCGGGTAAGGACACAAGTTAGCAATCCGCAAAATATCACTGATGTATTAGCGAATTGGAAGTTCGCGGTTATAGAAGTACTCAAGCCTTCGCGCATCATCTGGCGAGAGTGGGGGTTTGACGTTTAGCCGCGAATCTTTATCTTCCGTGTGCCATGCACAAATATATCTATGAGCAAGGGGAATAAAAAAATCTTCAATATAGAAGAACGAGTTTTTCCATTTCTTGTGCACCCCGGCTTTCAGGTGCTTCACAAATTTAACTCTATCATCAAAGGCGTAGCAACTTTGTTGGATTTTGAGATAAGAAAACACGTTCTTAAATAAAGCTAGCGAGGGAGGAAACTGATAATGATGGCAGATCATCTCAAAAAGAGTAACGCGACATGCGCTGTATAGTTGTAGCTGATCAAGACCAATGTTGAAGTGATTGAGAACCTCCATGAAAAAAAGGAGTTGAAGGATAGCGCACATTCCCTTCAACCATAACTTGCCGATACACGGTAACCTTGTCGGCAATAACTGCGTCTGCGCTGATTTGGTAGCGGCGCTATGGGATTCAAATCGGCCAAAGGGGGTACCAATCTATCAATAGCGCAATTCGGCACTTTGTCATAATAGACCCAATAGCCCCATAATTCGGAGGCTCGCCAATAGAGGAGGATTCCATCTATTAACAATATAATCAAAATACCGTAAACAAAAAAAACTAAACGCACGCTAACCTGAAAAAACTTAAAGTCAAAATCAAAGAAGCAGTGAGGAGTGAGCTGAGAAGATTTGCGCAGGATCGACGAAGACAATGAGAGTAAAAAATATGAGAAGAAGTTATGAGGTATTTATAGGGGAGTAAAAACATGAGGAACGTCCAAAGGGAAGTTGAAAAAGGGTGGTTAAAAAATAAATGGCGGATATTGAGCCACGTGTCGAAAAAAGAAGAGAGTGAGGTAATCGAAGGCTGCTGAAGTGACAGCACAGTCACTGTAGCAGACTGACAGACGCCGCCCGAATTTCCTTGCATTTAATGCAGCGGGACAAAAATATTATTTAATTGACAATAAAGCGAGAAAGAAGACGCTTGGCGCAGAATATAAAGATGATGGTCATACGTTAACTTCAACGCCATGCGTAATCCTCGCGCATACCATTAAACTGGGGGGATTTAATGATACGCATACCCGATCAGCTTGTGTAGCGCATCAAACATCATCACCATATGAGCCATGCATGACCCATGCCAAAGGAATAAGCGCTCAAGTCACAGACCTGGCGCAGGTCCTATGAAAGCACCAAGGTGACGTATACATGTCAGGCGATCCTGTAGCTGGCAGAAGGCACCTGGCAGACAAGAGTCAAGTTCGAAAAAACACTTTTTACTTTTGTCGGTTTAGCTCACTCAAGGACGTACTATTCGCAGGCCACGATCCTTTTAGCCTTATTATGTGGCAATAGAAGACAAAAAGGATTATCCTATAAATAACAGACTCAATCCACAACAAAGAAGGAGGATTATTCCACTCACAGATACACATACCGTATCGTTAACAGTAAGCGCCTACTACATAGCGCATTTCCACCCGCGCTACCGGACATATAGCATTCCACTAGACACTCTTGATATATAGGTAACGATCTATGAATATAAACCCTACAACCCAGCGTGAGCCATCACTAACCGGACAACCCGTCTATGGTGGGTCTATGTTTAACCACCCATGCTGAGATCCTTATCTCGCAAAGGGTTATTCACGGTACTTCGAACCGGAGAGTTAAACTCAATTGACCCCTAAATCCCCCTTCTTTGATGTCAAGCATGGACCGAACCCGACCCAATTATTCTATGCTTGATCTGTACACTATCAAGCCCCACAGTTTAAATTTACGAAGCATTAGAATTTTTTAAATCTCGTGAATTTAAACTCTATGCTTGAGTTAGGTGTTTGATTAGACGGCTCTGATATATCATTATGGCATCTTTATTGTGTAATTCCCTTTTTGTCCTCGATGTTTTAGCCTTTCACTATGTTAATATACTAAGGGTAAGGGCGTAATTTCATGGACGATTACAAAGGGGTTTTTGAATTTCGATTTTGATGGGACGGTTTCTTACAGAGGAGTAAGTAAGAGGTTAGTTTTTTGGGTGTTTTTATTCACAATTCCTTCTTTTTTGTTCATGATATCTCTTCCTTTTCTCCAATCAAGTCCACATACGCTTCAGTCGTCGATCAAGGTACTACTTCTTCTCTCTTTTTTTGATTTTAAGCATGGTGAAATTAGGTATTAGTATCCATGCTAGTATCGTTACCTCTAAATAGTGTTCTAGCTTGATGGTAACCCTGAGATTGTATGGTAAGGATATGATTGTGTCGAAGAAGGGAACAAAGATGTTGGATTTTACAGGCCGACTATGAGGGTATGTATACTCAGTTATTTACTGAGTGTAATCTTAGAATCCCAATTTTATCCTTTTAGCGTGTTAGATCACTCTAAGGTGCATGTTTCAATTTTGTATCCTCTGGCGACTAAGAAAATCATGGCCTTTGAGATCATATGCAGAGCTTACGGTGGTAAACCGTCCGTCGATCTATTCCTTTGTTTCTTTCAAACCGATGACGCCGGTGATTGGGTTACGGTAGCCAAACGAAGAAAGAAGAAGGGGAGTCTTGTCGATACTCTATGTGTTTCTCTCCACAAGTCCATGATGTTCGTAACTAGAAGGGATCCTTTCTATTTGTTAAGTTTTCTCTGTTATTTCCATCTGTTTATCATAACATTGTTGATGTCAAGAGAGTTGTTGTTCCAAAGGAATATAGTAATCATGTTCCTAAAGCTTCAAAGAGTGACCCTCTTTTTGATAGAATATGTCATCATCCTATCATTGCTTCTACCTTCCCTGATCCGATGTTGTTTAAGCTAAGAATGTCTACAACGTGGGAGCAAGGAAAAGAGAATCCCGTGTTTTTATTTTGAAATAAGGGTAGGTTTTTTTTGTCTTAGGGTAACAGTTTCATACTTCATTTTTGTGACATCTAACCCTTATCTTGTTTAATCTTTGCAGGTATGGCTTTTGTAACAGACTGAAACCCGGGCTAGATGTAAGATGACGGTTTTGCCCTTAGAGTTTTATTATGTGCCTTATTGTATCTTTAATTTATACTAATACTTAGTGTTATCTGGTGGTTTGGTTAAGACCAGTTAGTGACAGGGGTCTGGGAACCCGTTTGTTTATTTAATTTGAACTCCGTTAGAGCCGCCTAAAAGAGTATGAAAGATATTAGTTAACTGGTAAATACCCGTGTGTCGTAGGGTATGTGTTTTAACACACTTTTGAGTGTGTTACCAGCTCATTTCTTTCATTTTCATTTCCAGAAACTTCTCTCTCACTTAAACCGTACCTAACATTTCTTCATCTCAAACCTTAAATCATTGATCTCGTTTTTGTACTTGTTCGTGTTAGAAAATCGTTTACTGGTGACTTCAGTGTGTCAAGCAAGGTATTAACAAGTCAATTTCGTGTCTTAAATATGTCATTTTTAGGGTCTTGATCTAGGTTTTAATAAAATGTGTTCTAGTGTCAAATTGGTGTAAATTTGTTGTTGTTTTTGTGTAAATCTTATGGGTTTTAGCTCCAAAACGTTTTATAAACAAGACGTGGTGGGTTTTGAGGTAAAAAAACAAGTCTTAGAACGAGATTTGGTACTTTGGCTCGAAACCATGAAACTGTTGTTGCTGCAGATGAACTGCATACGGATACAGCTTGCATTCGCACGGACATGTGTTGTATCCATACAGATGGAGTGTTTATGTACGGATGCGATTCCAGTGGATCCGTATGGATGAGAACTAGATTCGTACGGATGGGCAGTGGATCCGTACGAATAGGCCTGTATCTGTACGGGTGTGCATCAGTCGTGTGTATTTCATTTTAAGTGTAATTTTCTAGCCGTTATGCTGCCTTTGTGTCTAATTTGGTTAGAGCACTTTACTGAGTTTGTTTATATTGTTCTCAAGCGATAACAAAAAGGAAAAATCTCACAAGTTTGATAACTAAGCTGTTGTTGGTAATCAATGAGTGAATCTATCTACGGATAGAGTTTAAGTAGCATGTCATGCTATTGTGTTGTATCGTATTGCCATGCTTTATTGTATTTATCTACCTCGTTTAGCTATGCATTTTTATGGTTGTTATGTGATCTTATGTGCATATTGTGTTTGACACCAGCCGGGCCTGTGGAGGCTAAGGATTCGTAATCGGGCATGTGGAGGTTGAGTTCATGTCATGTTGTCTATGTACTACTTCAGCAGGAAGGACTATCGGTTGACACTAGCCTGATCAGCTAGGGTCGTGTGTCCGTACAAGCCGCCGATTCAAAAAAAATAAATTTAATTTTTTTTATTTATTTTTATTTTTTATAAGGTTCGGGAACCAACCGCGTACATATTAATTATTAACGCAATTCGACTAACGGTTATCAATGAATTTGACGATATTACCTTAATTGTACAATTTTTCTAACATTCATTCTTTTCGGGCAAAAACTGAAACTTGTTATCCTTTTCGAGTATCTGGAAAAACCATATTACCTTTATTGTCAAATTTGATATAATAGGTTAACTTTTCGGCCCATTTTCCCTTAAATTTATTACAAAACTTTAGAAAAATATTATTGTTTTAATTCTAAATACTGACTTGAACTTTAATATTAACATTAATCAGTTATTCTGAACTTAAACGTTCCTTCAGAGAAGATATTGATAAATTCTGAATCATGACTTGAGTGTGCATGTAACTCTTTAAGCTTCAATGATTGTATACTTTCCCTTCATTGAGATTAGCTTTTCCATTTCTCCTTTCATTTCACCAATATGATTTGCAAATGTGGAAAGTACAAAAGATTCTCCATTTAGCACCTTTTTCTATTTTAATCACACACTATATTTGCATTTGATTGTGTTTAATTTAATAATACATCCACAATAACTATCAAACATCTTATTATCATTTAAAATCAATTATTATCAAAACTAATAAATCATTCTGATTTTAAATCATTAGCCATTTAAACATTATGTTTAAAAGTTATGTTTATTATACGCACCATAAGGGTGTATTTATAATTTGTGTTTAACGGAAAAAAAATGTGTTGAATCATTCAAGATTTAGATAATCAATTAGTTAACTTCTGAATGACAAATGGCGTCGAGTGACACAAAATATGTGTTAATATCTTTCTTAACTTGTATTTAAAATTCTTATCAAACAACTATATGTTTTTCTTTATTCATATAAAAAGCTAATCCATTAACTTTTATATCATTTGAAATATATATTGTTCATTTATAACGTTATCAAAAAGATTATCTTATTTATAGTCAAATTCAATTATAATCATTCATATTTTATATTGATTTATTCAACGTTTAATTATTATATTATCAAAGTAAGCTTAAATAATACTTCAATGTATTTGGCTTACTTCTCTTAATAAGCTTAAATAATACTTAAATGTGTTTGGCTTACTTCTTTTAAGCGTTTAAGATAAAGATATTTGTTACAATAAATGTTTTTATATACTAAAAAGTATATTAATTTATAATGTTTATTAACAATAGATTTTATTCCAACTATATTGGTAAAAAAACTATATTTATTTAGTTGGGTGGTTACCGTTCTTCTAGGTGTTCGTGAGGTCTCAAATTCGAGTCTCACATGGAGATCCAATAATGAAATTTGCTTTGCAGTTGGTTATGGAGACATCGTTGTCTGAGTTTGTCCTTTGGTTCAAGGGGTGCTTCCTAAGAGTGACTACATGCAGAGCCTGTCCTATACAGTTTGTTCTGTAGATCATTTTTGACATGTGAAACGGATATGATCGAATGATGAGAACTCATTTGGTGGTTCCCACCAGTAACTCCAATCTCGATGTTAAAAAAAAAAAAAAAAAAAAAAAAAAAAAAAAAAAAAAAAAAAAAAAAAAAAACGTTAGAAGAATATTATAATTAACTTACAAGTCAAGAATTTCACTTAGATATGTATGTGTTAATATTAATATTAATATTAATATTAACATTAGTTTTAATAATATATTATTGATATGTTTCCTTTTTTTTTTTTTTTTTTTTTTTTTTTTTTTTTTTTGAAAAGAAAGGTAAGGTATATTGATATAACCAAATTTTGTACAATGTCAAGATGGAGTCCAGTAAACTGGAAAAGCAACTACATCAAGACACACCATCACGAAACTGTATGTTGTTTGCGAGATATCAAACAGAAAACTATGCTAGCACAAACATGAATTATACACGAATTAACTTATGCTAAGATATACACTCGGGTTGCTTAGCCAAGTGAGTCAATCGATCTTCTTCCCTCTTATCCTTTGAGATATCCATTCGAAAGACTTGGATGAATTTCATTAAGAGCCATCGGGGCATTCCACGAAGATCCGTGGAAAATCATATAGTTCCGATTTCTTCAAATATAATATGCAAAAACTCATTCGACCGCTTGCTAAAATTTTATCCCAAGACATGACATAGAAGCCGAAGCATTACCTTAAAGAATTTCAATAACACTAAAGTTTGAAAAATTGCCAAGCCCTCACCATCGAAAATCACGACTCCAAATCTCCATCGAATGATTGCAGAAGATCAACGTATGATCAATCAATTTCAAATTATCATCGCATAAAGGACATCTAACACTATTGACGAGTTTATTAAATGATACCATACTCTAATTAAAATTTGAAGTAAATATAATGACTCTAAAGTTGTGTATTTAAAAAATAAGATGAACAAAATCCCTACAAGTTATTTTAGAGTTTATGACTAGACTAATGCAAATAAAAAACTTATTTACCAAATACATGTCTATTGAAAATTATATCCCAAACTAACATATTACTCTATGTACATCAGATACTGTTAAAAATTTATTGAAGAATATTAAATGATACACTCATATACTCGTATGTCTTAATTACTGAATTCACTCATATATCTCTTATAACATTCATATATCCCATATAAACACTCATATATCTCTTAAAAATTTAGAATTATTGTTTAGGTTGGCTTTTTGTTAGATTTAATATATTTTGTGAATTGTCTATTATTTCTTGAATAAATGAGTTAATTTGAAGTAACTAAATTAATTATAAAGAGTAATTAGTAAATGTGTTTCTATATTTAAGGTTATATTCTCATTTCTAAAAATTGTTTAATTGGAAATTAAGTGATATGACTTTCTCTTAGGGGTGTTCGTTAGGTAGGCCGGTTTGTGGATTTTATGGTTCAAATGGATTGGATTAATCGGTTTTTTTTTTAAAAAAAATTGAAAACCAAAAACCGAACCAAAATTTGTCAAAATCAAACCAAACCAACTTAATATAAAATCGGTTTATATGGTTCGGTTCTCTAATTAAACCAATTTACAAACTTAGGAACTAATAAACGGAAAAATGATTAATAACCTTTAAAATGAAATAAATTATAAATTTATGGCATTGTATTGATTTGCATTCAACTGAAATAAGTAAACAAACAATGCATGATTTACGTTTCTGAAGAAAACCAACACCAATTTGAATTAATACATTTCCTATTTTATGTATATGACTAAATGGAAATGGATTCTGTATGTTATAAATTATGGAGTATGTCGATATAAATGTTGATAACCAAATTATTCGGGTTTTCGGTTAAAACCATGTTTGAAATTCAAAATCCAAATCCAATCCACTAACCATTTTATATACCGGGTATCATCAAAATCCGAACCAAATCCGAATTAGCCAAAGTATTTGGATCGGGCGATTTTTCGGGTGTAACCGTTTAATGAACACCCCTACTTTCTCTAATGCCTTCAAAAGATTATGTATTTTAATTTATATCTAAAAGGAAATAATTTTTTTAAAAGTGTGAAATTGAGGTAATAATGTCACCTTATTAGCGACAGTTAGTCAAATTTCGTTAAGTGTTCAAATTTCGTTACACGGTTGGCCTTTATAATAAAAATAAAATTTTAAAAATGGTCATTTCAATATCATTTTTTAAATTTTTTACTTTTAATTTATTTTATTATTTATATTTATATTTATATTTTTACTTTTTTGTTTTTTATACTTTTATTTTTTATATATTTTTAAGTATCTTTACATTTTTTATTATTTTATTTTATTTTTCTATATTTTTTTATTATTTTAGGAATCAATTATGTAATGAAATTTGAGCACTTAACGAAATTTGACTAACTTTCGTTAATAAGTTAACAATATTACTTTAATTTCACATCGTTAAAATATATATTTTTTAGAATGAATTAAAATATATGATCCGTGTAACGACCCGTCAAAATCGCTATTGACGCGGCACGTTAATCATTGATTCCACAGTGAGGTTTTGACCTCTATATGATACGTTTTGATAAAATATTGCATTCATTAAAATAAGTGACTTTCTAAACATAGAAAGTTATAAACATGTGGGCGAGTGCTTAGGTATAAGCAAAACCCCAAAATACACAAGTCTTTAATTTACAGGTTGACATCACAGTCCAATTATTTATTACACAACGCAGTTTTATTTTGAATGCAATAAACTTTGTACAAAGCATGAGAGACTCCATGCAGGCAACAAGCACATCACAGCGGAAGCATTCTAAGGACCTGAGAATAAAACATGCTAAAAAGTCAACACGGATGTTGGTGAGTTATAGGTTTAATTGCTCGAGTCATAAACATATATAAAGATAGACCACAAGATTTCATCAAAAGTTTATCAATAGATTCTACGTAACAGAGCACCCTGGTAACTAAACTTAACGCTATAGTGATAATTACTCCATTCGTTTTAATACGCGCAAACCAACGTGTCTTAAACTCAAATAACATACGTCCGTTAAAAGGCTAGCGCTCTAGCTCGGACGGGGATGTCAAGCCCTATGGATCCATATACAATTATTCGCGCCCACCAGTCCATATCCTATGTACTGGCAGCTACTAGTTACCAAAGCTAAGGGATTTTCGGTTTAACTCGGTGTAGAATTTAGTATGTACTTGTGTCTTATTGCGTTTAAAATAAATTGCATGTATTCTCAGCCCAAAAATATTTAAAGTATTTAAAAAGGGAGACTATAAACTCACAGTTCAATATTGCGATTCAATATTGTAGGCAAATTGCGTAGACGTAATGATGGTAGACGACCGTATGGTTGGCCTTGGATTCAAGAACAATACCCCGAATAATACCCAATATTTCCTTAGCTTAAAGCGGTTTGAAACCCGAATTAAAACACCCTCGAATATACCTTATTATTATTAAACTTAAATTATAATTATAATTATAAATTTAAATTTAAATTTAAAGTACAGAAGAAACTAAATTGTAAGGAATTCGTCGAGCAAAACTGGCATATTTATATTACTTTTCGATTTACTGTAGCTCATGCGATCGCATGAGTTTTCAGTGTTTTTGCCATGCGATCGCATTGCCGCCTTTTCTGTTTTTGTTTGCTAGTTCGTCGGCATCAAATAGTGTGTTACTGTAGCAAATAGTGTGTACTGTAGCAAATAGTGTTACTATAGCAAATAGTGTTTTGCTGTAGCAAATCACTGTAGCACTGTAGCAAAATAGTGTTTTACTGTAGCAAATAGTGTTTTCACTGTAGCACTGTAGCAAATACGGTTTCACTGTAGCAAATAGTGTTTTACTGTAGCAAATTAATTTTTACTGTAGCAAATAGGGTTTTACTGTAGGAAAGTCGTTTTTACTTGTACATATATATATACATACATATAATTGTTCATGAATCGTCGAGAGTAGTCAAAGGTAATTGTATATATGTAACAGTTCTAAAATTTTGAGACTCAATCTAACAGACTTTGTTTAACGTGTTAAAATAATAAATCGTATAGAGAATTGGTTTAAATAAGTCAAAAAATTTCGGGTCATCACAATCCGTGATTCCTTGTAGAACATCATGTACCTGAATTGATAATTTATAACACTTATGTTACTTTTTAAACCTATTTTAAAGTTTCTCAACCAGAAAGTTACTTGGTGTCACTAAAACCTCCGATAAATTACATTCAACTAATTTTGAACTATAAAAATTAAAAATCCTAATTTACTCTAAATCAAATGACCATCAAATATATAATCCTTTTAAATTTTTTCTAAATTGTTAATTTAACCTTTTATCCATCTTTACATCATATACAAACTAGTTTATCACTCGCGATTTCGCGGAACTCAAAAAAATAAAATAATACAAAATTGAGTAGACTGTTATAATAAATGAGGATATTTAAAAGTACTTATGGCGTTGAAATTGAATAATATCATCAGAAATTGAATAATATCAACATCTGTAACAGGTTAAATTTTCGCACACGTTTGTAGCTCATGAATACCAAGACCCGTTGTTTATAAAAACACACAATTTAACTAAAAAAACTAACACAACAATAAAAATTAAGAACTTCATGCAAAGTTTTAGAAACCTGAGTGGTATCGCGGTGGTGTTTAACACCCTCGCCGGGTAAGAGGTCCAGGGTTCGAACCTGGCTTCTGAATGACTAAATTAAACATGGGCTGAAATAAACTCCATTGAGGTCAGCCCAAAGGGACCCGATCCGGGACTAAGGTCCGGCCCGCCTGCCCCTCGGGATGGTTTAAGGGTTCGGATCCCTGATTCCCTGTGATCGTGGTTCGGGTTTCCTGCCCGAACGTATGTGTGTGCAAATGATGACTAGGCTTCGGTCCGGACTGATGCAATCTTGCCGTTCAAAAAAATAATAATAATAAAATGGGCATACCCAGAAATTGTTTAAACGGCTATTACAATTTCACGAGTTAGATTTTATCCGCACCGAGTATATGATGTATCCATTACGTGCTTCCGATCCGTAAACAAATAACTATTTTGATCCGAGCCTATTGAAGTATAATGTTTTTATCACGGATATTAATTATTAACTTAATAAAATAATTATTATTATATTAATAATTTTAATAATTTACAAATGGATCAATTGTGAAAATAATTAGTTAGCCTATCTATTAGTATTATATATACATAATATTTAATATTTAATATTTAATATTTAATATTTAATATTGAATTATATTACCCCTACCTGGAACCACTGCCCGAATGGATGTGTTCCCGGGTACCGTCGATCGGTTTCGGATTTCCGCCCGAACGTGTGTGTTACGAGCAAATGATGAGGGTCGTTGAAAGAAATGATCTACTGATGCCAAAAAAATCGCCGTTCAAAAAAATATATATATATATAAAGTTAATATATTAAATATAAAATATCTATCTATCTATCTATATTATATAAAATAACAAAGTTAACTTTAGCTAATCATTTTTCAAAAATTTAAAATGGAAAAGAGAAAACCATTAGATTAGAGATTAGCTTTTCATATGGACCATTGGATTAGTTGATCATTCAACAATTGTCTATCTCTTCATTTTCAATTGTTGAGTGACAGTATTGCCCTAGCGATTCGTTATTGTTTTTTGTTTTAATATATGGAAGGAAAGAAAGAAAGAAGATGAAAAATTGTAGTTAAACTAATAACAACAGATTTATTTGCAAATAAATGAGTCAATGTTGATCTAATGGTGAATTTTAAAAGAAGTTTTTTAATCTAAGAGTTATTACTCTGTCATATTATCCCTTAATTAAAATACTTTGTTAATATTACTTTTGTTATAATAGATATAGAGAGAGATAGAAATAGAGATATAGAGATAAAAATAGAGATAGAGATGATACATTACGATAAGAGTATATATTATGTTACAACGAGTATAAGCTAAAAAAAAAAAAAAAAAAAAAAAAAAAAAAAAAAACTATAAATTTTATTTATCTAGATACAAGTCAGAGCGGCAAGCTAAATACGGTGAAGGATTATGGTATTATGTAACTCTTGTTCTCATCCTTTGGTAGCTGTAGTTGTAAAACGGATTGTCCCTTAACGGATTCCATGACCTACATGAAATCAAATTGCAAGTATGCAACACAGCCTTTTGGGCCTGGGTTAAAAAGCAAACATAAAGTCCAATTAAAATTAACCACGTGTCCGGTTCATCATACGCTGTATTGTAAACCACACGTATTTCAAGGACTCGTTATTTTTATAGCCCTAAATTTCTCTTCGTATACATAAAAAAAAACACCGCATTCATTCTTTGAAACTCGCAATCTCTACTTTCTCTCTCTAAAATTCCGATACTCTCTTTAAAATAACCCTAGTTGGACACTTGTATCCCAATCCTGTTAGAACATAGTCCCCTCAAAACCAAGTTACCATATCAAGAATTACAAATTTAGCACCAGACATCCACGTATGAGCCGAGTGGTTAGCACTCTGCCAAACTGGCTCAATTGAATCTGAACCATCCCTCAAACTAAAGCCCTGGTTGGCTAACGGGCCAAACGGGGCCTCAGTTACCATATTAAGAATTACATCCGTTGTAGAAGTGATATCCAAACTTATGGTGGTCACATTTGTGGACCAAATTGGTAACATGGACTCATTCAAGAGCATAAATAAGCATTTTTCGACAAAACTGTTAAACAATTAAATGAAAAGAAAACAGATTCTTGAAACTTAATCCCACAAAACAGTTCATAATTATCTATAGTTATGAACTGTAGCACTGTAGCAAAATACGGTTTCACTGTAGCAAATAGTGTTTTACTGTAGCAAATTAATTTTTACTGTAGCAAATAGGGTTTTACTGTAGGAAAGTCGTTTTTACTTGTACATATATATATACATACATATAATTGTTCATGAATCGTCGAGAGTAGTCAAAGGTAATTGTATATATGTAACAGTTCTAAAATTTTGAGACTCAATCTAACAGACTTTGTTTAACGTGTTAAAATAATAAATCGTATAGAGAATTGGTTTAAATAAGTCAAAAATTTTCGGGTCATCACAGTACCTCCCCGTTAAAGAAAATTTCGTCCCGAAATTTTAAGTAGTACCTGTTTCATGAGCGATATCAGTGAACAAATGTGGATACTTTTGCTTCACCTGATCTTCACGTTCCCAAGTAAACTCGGGTCCTCGTCTTGCGTTCCAACGAACCCTAACTATCGGTATTTTGCTTTGTTTTAATTGTTTGACCTCACGGTCCATGATTTCAACAGGTTCTTCGATAAAATGGAGTTTATCATTGATTCGTATTTCGTCAAGAGGAATTACGACATCCTCTTCAGCTAAACATTTCTTCAAATTTGACACGTGAAATGTGTTGTGAACACTACTAAGTTCTTGCGGTAGCTTTAACCGATAAGCAACTGTTCCAATTCTTTCGGTGATTTCAAAGGGTCCTACGTACCTAGGACTTAGCTTTCCTCGTTTACCGAATCGTACAACGCCTTTCCAGGGTGACACTTTCAACATGACTTTGTCGCCCACTTGAAATTCTAGCGGTTTTCTTCTTACATCAGCATAACTCTTTTGGCGACTCATGGCCGTTTTCAATCGCTGTTATATTTGAATGATCTTTTCGGTGGTTTCATGAATAATTTCTGGTCCAGTAAGTTGTCTTTCTCCTACTTCACTCCAACAGATAGGAGATCTGCACTTTCTACCGTAAAGTGCTTCAAATGGCGCTGCGTTGATGCTCGTATGATAGCTGTTATTGTATGAAAATTCTGCCAACGGTAAGTGTCGATCCCAACTGGTTCCAAAGTCAATCACGCATGCCCGTAACATGTCTTTCAATGTTTGTATTGTTCTTTCACTTTGACCATCTGTCTGTGGGTGATAAGCGGTGCTCATATCTAATCGAGTTCCCAATGCTTTTTGTAATGACTGCCAGAAACGTGATGTGAATCGGGTGTCACGATCAGATATGATAGAGATGGGTACACCATGCCTGGAAACTACTTCCTTCAAATATAGGCGTGCTAATTTCTCCATACTGTCTGTCTCCTTTATTGGTAGAAAGTGAGCTGATTTAGTTAGACGATCAACTATAACCCAAATAGTATCATGACTACTGGCAGTCCTTGGCAATTTCGTAATGAAATCCATGGTTATTCTTTCCCATTTCCACTGCGGAATTTCTGGTTGTTGCAGTAATCCTGACGGCTTTTGGTGCTCAGCTTTGACCTTTGCACACGTTAAACATTTGCTTACATAAGTAGCAATTTCTGTTTTCATATTAGGCCACCAATAAAACTTCTTGAGATCGTGGTACATTTTTCCGTTTCCTGGGTGAATTGAGTACCTCGTTTTGTGTGCTTCATCCAGTACTAGTTGCCTTAGGTTACCATGTTTTGGTACCCATATCCTACCAGCAAAATACAGGGTTCCATCGGCTTTTTCTTCAAGTTGTTTTTCTAACCCTTTGCTTATTTCGCCTTTTTCGTTTTCTTCTTTTAAAGCCTCTAACTGTGCTGCTTGAATTTGATTTGTGAGATCAGTACGAATTGTAATATTCAAAGCTCGGACCCTAAGAGGTTTTACTCTTTCTTTTCGACTTAGGGCATCAGCTACAACATTAGCCTTTCCGGGGTGGTAACGGATTTCACAATCGTAATCGTTTAACAACTCTACCCAGCGACGTTGCCTCATATTGAGTTGTTTTTGATCAAAAATATGCTGAAGACTCTTATGGTCGGTGTACACTGTACACTTGGTGCCATATAGATAGTGTCTCCATATTTTGAGTGCAAAAACTACTGCTCCAAGTTCTAAATCGTGCGTCGTATAGTTCTTTTCATGAATTTTTAGTTGTCGTGAGGCATATGCGATGACTTTTGTGCGTTGCATTAATACACATCCTAAACCTTGGCGTGAAGCATCACAATAGATCACGAAATCATCATTTCCTTCCGGTAATGACAAAATGGGTGCAGACGTTAACTTCTTCTTTAATAACTGGAATGAGGATTCCTGTTCTGTGGACCAATTATACTTCTTTCCCTTTTGAGTCAATGCAGTTAAGGGTTTGGCGATTCTAGAGAAATCTTGAATGAATCTTCGGTAGTAACCAGCAAGACCTAAGAATTGGCGAATTTGTGTTGGAGTCTTCGGGGTTTCCCATTTACTAATGGCTTCGATCTTGGCGGGGTCAACTTTAATTCCATGTTTACTGACAACATGGCCCAAAAATTGTACTTCTTGTAACCAGAAATCATACTTCGAAAATTTTGCGTACAATTCTTCTTTCTTGATTATCTCCAGTACCAGTCTTAAGTGTTGCTCATGTTCTTCCTTGTTCTTCTAGTAAATCAATATGTCGTCGATAAAAACAATGACAAATTTGTCTAAATACGGTCTACAGATGCGATTCATTAGATCCATGAATACTGCTGGAGCATTAGTTAATCCAAAAGGCATGACTAGAAACTCATAGTGACCGTAACGGGTTCTGAACGCGGTTTTAGGAACATCTTCTTCCTTCACTCTCAGTTGATGATATCCGGAGCGTAGATCAATCTTAGAATAAACACTTGATCCTTGCAATTGATCAAACAAATCATCAATCCTCGGTAATGGGTACCGATTCTTGATCGTTAATTTGTTTAATTCTCGGTAATCTATGCACATTCTCATAGATCCATCCTTCTTCTTGACGAACAGAATAGGAGCACCCCAAGGTGAAAAACTAGGACGAATAAATCCACGGTCCGATAATTCTTGCAACTGGTCTTGTAATTCTTGCATTTCTGAAGGTGCAAGTCTATATGGAGATCGGGCTACAGGTGCAGCTCCTGGTATGAGATCAATCTGGAATTCTACACATCTGTGTGGAGGTAGCCCTGGTAATTCTTCTGGAAATACTCCGGGATATTCTCTTACAACCGGCATGTCATTAATGCTTCTTTCTTCAGTATCGATCTTCTTTACATGTGCCAGAATAGCATAACAACCTTTTCTTATAAGTTTCTGGGCCTTCATACAGCTGATAAAGTTCAGCTTTGAGTTGCTCTTCTCCCCATAAATCATTAATGACGTTTCATCCTTACGAGGGATGCGGATTGCTTTCTCAGCGCAAACAACTTCCGCTCTTGTTTTGGACATCCAGTCCATGCCAACGATTAAGTCAAAACTTCCTAATTCTACGGGTATCAAATCGATTTTGAAGGTTTCACCAGCGAGATTCATTTCGCAACCATGGCAAATTTTATCGGCTTTTATCAGTTTACCATTAGCTAATTCAATAGTATATTTATCGTCTAGAGGTAATGATGCACATTTTAGTTTAGAACTAAAGTCTTTACACATATAACTTCTATCAGCACCCGTATCAAACATAATAGAAGCTAGTTGATTATTAACGGTAAACGTACCCGTGACAAGATTAGGATCCTCACGTGCTTTACTGGCACTAACATTAAATGCCCTCCCACGTGCGGGTTCTTTGTTCTTCTCCTTATCAGGGCATTGATTTATAAAGTGACCAGACTTCCCGCATCCAAAACATTTCTTGACATCGGTCAGTTTTGTCTTTACTTCAAAAACGGTGGCATAACAATCTTTCGCCACATGTCCTTTCTTGTTGCACTTATCACAGACCACTTGACAATAACCTGCATGATGTGTGTAACATCTTTTGCAGAACGGATGGGGTCCCTTATAGTTTGGACTTGCAGTTGCCCCATCTTGTTTACCTTTAAAAGTTTCTTGTTTCTTCAGGTGAGTACTTTTGCCCTTATAGTCTTCTCATTTCCTCTTTCCTTCAGTTGTCTTGACTTCGGTAATTGGTGCCTTAATCGAACTCTCTGTGATCTGGTCCATGAGTTGGTGTGCCATTGTCATGGCTTCCTGCATCGTATTCGGTTTGGACGATGTAACATTTCCTTTGATATTGATCGATAAACCGTCAATATACATTTCTATCTTTCGTTTCTCATTTGGCACCAATTCGGGACACAACAAGGCTAGTTCCATGAAACGCTTTTCATAGTTATTGAGATCGCGCCGATAACCTTCAGATTACGTAACTCAGATTCCATTTTTCTGATCTCGTTTCGAGGACAGTACTCCTCGATTAGCATCTTTTTCAGTTCTTCCCAAGAGATATCATATGCCGTATCTATTCCTTCTGCTTTAGCATAATTGTTCCACCAAGTAAGTGCACCATCTTGCAACGTGCACGAAGCATACTTTGACTTGTCTCCGTTCGCACAATTACTGATTTTGAAAACGGACTCCATCTTTTCAAACCATCGGGTTAGACCGACTGGTCCCTCAGTTCCACTAAACGTCTGTGGTTTGCATCCTTGAAAAATTTTGTATGAGCATCCGTTTCGTGAATTTGTGTTTACAGCTGCTGCTTTGGCTGCTGCTTCGGCTGTTGCTTTTGCTGTTTCGGTTGCAGCAATTCTTTCATTCACACGTTTCTCGACTAGTTGCTCAAACTCAGCATCCGACATTTGAGACATGTTTCTTCAATAAACACAACAGATATAATTTAATCATATAGAATATTATAGGTAAAATGAGTTGTCAATAGTTAATCGTAGCATATTAATAATATGAACCGATTATTATAAAAGCCTTTTCTTCTTATTAGCATTTTATAATTATTTCTAGGGTATTACCTACCCGTTAAGTTCATACATAATAGCTAGTACAAGGAATTAACTACTAAAATCCTAATAATATTCCACTATGAAAAATTATAGCGAGTTACTACATTATTATGTAATAATAATAATAAGAAGTAGTAATAATACAAATAATCATTCCATGCATTTATTATTAATAAACCAAAATAATACAATACCATACAATACTGATATTTTACATATGCTTATTTTACATAACAAGATAGAGTAGCACACATAAGCAATAAAATAGCGCATGGAAGATTTATGGTTGCGAGGTCGTTCATTCAGAACTATCAGAAACTTCTTCCCATTTGGTTCTCTCTGCCAATTGTTTATGTGCACATGGTCCGACAGACATTCTGGCAGTGTATTTTATTTTTAGTTGGGGTTTTGAGGTACCCGTTGCCTCAGTGGGTTTAATACAATAAGGGTGGTTACGGATCGAATGGTCCTGTTCTTTTTTAATAATTAAGGACATTTTATTATTGTGGTTGTTTTTATTATCTATAGCAAGTTGGAATTTCTCCTTAGTGATCTCTTTTATTTCATTAGCGAAATCCTCCTCCTTACTGATCTCGTCTGATGACGAACTGTCTGAGTCATGTGTAGGAGAATATGATAACGAACTGCAAGAATATGTACCGGTGGTCATGAACCGAAATCTGCCAGGCGTAATCGGCACAACCCGCCCGTCGGCGGTATATCTGGACCAATGTCCATATTTGTTTAGAAATGGACGATCCTCGTTTACTCCAGGGATCATGGGTCCATGCCAACGATACTGTGGCTCCGGAAAACTAAAGCTGGGTGGAGCTGGAACCTCCTCTGGGTTTACCGGGAGTTGAGATTCCCCGGCTAACACAATTTCTTCTTTAATAGGTATTGGAACGCCCTTTTCAGTTGTGGATAGAATAGATTCAGTGTCCGATTCCGAGTCGTACAAAATGATAGGATTAGAGGAAGTCATCTATCACATAATTGAAACAACAATTACGTTAGCATATAAATATATCACATATAATGTTTTTGACCAAATAATAAGCAAAAATCAGTAAAAACAGATATGGTCATAGTCCAGACTCACTAATGCATCCTAACAATTACCAGTTAAACACACTAATGTAATTTCTGGTTCCCTATGACCTCAAGCTCGGATACCAACTGTAACGACCCGTCAAAATCGCTATTGACGCGGCACGTTAATCATTGATTCCACAGTGAGGTTTTGACCTCTATATGATACGTTTTGATAAAATATTGCATTCATTAAAATAAGTGACTTTCTAAACATAGAAAGTTATAAACATGTGGGCGAGTGCTTAGGTATAAGCAAAACCCCAAAATACACAAGTCTTTAATTTACAGGTTGACATCACAGTCCAATTATTTATTACACAACGCAGTTTTATTTTGAATGCAATAAACTTTGTACAAAGCATGAGAGACTCCATGCAGGCAACAAGCACATCACAGCGGAAGCATTATAAGGACCTGAGAATAAAACATGCTAAAAAGTCAACACGGATGTTGGTGAGTTATAGGTTTAATTGCTCGAGTCATAAACATATATAAAGATAGACCACAAGATTTCATCAAAAGTTTATCAATAGATTCTACGTAACAGAGCACCCTGGTAACTAAACTTAACGCTATAGTGATAATTACCCCATTCGTTTTAATACGCGCAAACCAACGTGTCTTAAACTCAAATAACATACGTCCGTTAAAAGGCTAGCGCTCTAGCTCGGACGGGGATGTCAAGCCCTATGGATCCATATACAATTATTCGCGCCCACCAGTCCATGTCCTATGTACTGGCAGCTACTAGTTACCAAAGCTAAGGGATTTTCGGTTTAACTCAGTGTAGAATTTTGTATGTACTTGTGTCTTATTGCGTTTAAAATAAATTGCATGTATTCTCAGCCCAAAAATATTTAAAGTATTTAAAAAGGGAGACTATAAACTCACAGTTCAATATTGCGATTCAATATTGTAGGCAAATTGCGTAGACGTAATGATGGTAGACGACCGTATGGTTGGCCTTGGATTCAAGAACAATACCCCGAATAATACCCAATATTTCCTTAGCTTAAAGCGGTTTGAAACCCGAATTAAAATACCCTCGAATATACCTTATTATTATTAAACTTAAATTATAATTATAATTATAAATATAAATTTAAATTTAAAGTACAGAAGAAACTAAATTGTAAGGAATTCGTCGAGCAAAACTGGCATATTTATATTACTTTTCGATTTACTGTAGCTCATGCGATCGCATGAGTTTTCAGTGTTTTTGCCATGCGATCGCATGGCCGCCTTTTCTGTTTTTGTTTGCTAGTTCGTCGGCATCAAATAGTGTGTTACTGTAGCAAATAGTGTGTACTGTAGCAAATAGTGTACTGTAGCAAATAGTGTTTTACTGTAGCAAATCACTGTAGCACTGTAGCAAAATAGTGTTTTACTGTAGCAAATAGTGTTTTCACTGTAGCACTGTAGCAAATACGGTTTCACTGTAGCAAATAGTGTTTTACTGTAGCAAATTAATTTTTACTGTAGCAAATAGGGTTTTACTGTAGGAAAGTCGTTTTTACTTGTACATATATATATACATACATATAATTGTTCATGAATCGTCGAGAGCAGTCAAAGGTAATTGTATATATGTAACAGTTCTAAAATTTTGAGACTCAATCTAACAGACTTTGTTTAACGTGTTAAAATAATAAATCGTATAGAGAATTGGTTTAAATAAGTCAAAAAATTTCGGGTCATCACAATCCGTGATTCCTTGTAGAACATCATGTACCTGAATTGATAATTTATAACACTTATGTTACTTTTTAAACCTATTTTAAAGTTTCTCAACCAGAAAGTTACTTGGTGTCACTAAAACCTCCGATAAATTACATTCAACTAATTTTGAACTATAAAAATTAAAAATCCTAATTTACTCTAAATCAAATGACCATCAAATATATAATCCTTTTAAATTTTTTCTAAATTGTTAATTTAACCTTTTATCCATCTTTACATCATATACAAACTAGTTTATCACTCGCGATTTCGCGGAACTCAAAAAAATGAAATAATACAAAATTGAGTAGACTGTTATAATAAATGAGGATATTTAAAAGTACTTATGGCGTTGAAATTGAATAATATCATCAGAAATTGAATAATATCAACATCCGTAACAGGTTAAATTTTCGCACACGTTTGTAGCTCATGAATACCAAGACCCGTTGTTTATAAAAACACACAATTTAACTAAAAAAACTAACACAACAATAAAAATTAAGAACTTCATGCAAAGTTTTAGAAACCTGAGTGGTATCGCGGTGGTGTTTAACACCCTCGCCGGGTAAGAGGTCCAGGGTTCGAACCTGGCTTCTGAATGACTAAATTAAACATGGGCTGAAATAAACTCCATTGAGGTCAGCCCAAAGGGACCCGATCCGGGACTAAGGTCCGGCCCGCCTGCCCCTCGGGATGGTTTAAGGGTTCGGATCCCTGATTCCCTGTGATCGTGGTTCGGGTTTCCTGCCCGAACGTATGTGTGTGCAAATGATGACTAGGCTTCGGTCCGGACTGATGCAATCTTGCCGTTCAAAAAAATAATAATAATAAAATGGGCATACCCACAAATTGTTTAAACGGCTATTACAATTTCACGAGTTAGATTTTATCCGCACCGAGTATATGATGTATCCATTACGTGCTTCCGATCCGTAAACAAATAACTATTTTGATCCGAGCCTATTGAAGTATAATGTTTTTATCACGGATATTAATTATTAACTTAATAAAATAATTATTATTATATTAATAATTTTAATAATTTACAAATGGATCAATTGTGAAAATAATTAGTTAGCCTATCTATTAGTATTATATATACATAATATTTAATATTTAATATTTAATATTTAATATTGAATTATATTACCCCTACCTGGAACCACTGCCCGAATGGATGTGTTCCCGGGTACCGTCGATCGGTTTCGGATTTCCGCCCGAACGTGTGTGTTACGAGCAAATGATGAGGGTCGTTGAAAGAAATGATCTACTGATGTCAAAAAAATCGCCGTTCAAAAAAATATATATATATATAAAGTTAATATATTAAATATAAAATATCTATCTATCTATCTATATTATATAAAATAACAAAGTTAACTTTAGCTAATCATTTTTCAAAAATTTAAAATGGAAAAGAGAAAACCATTAGATTAGAGATTAGCTTTTCATATGGACCATTGGATTAGTTGATCATTCAACAATTGTCTATCTCTTCATTTTCAATTGTTGAGTGACAGTATTGCCCTAGCGATTCGTTATTGTTTTTTGTTTTAATATATGGAAGGAAAGAAAGAAGATGAAAAATTGTAGTTAAACTAATAACAACAGATTTATTTGCAAATAAATGAGTCAATGTTGATCTAATGGTGAATTTTAAAAGAAGTTTTTTAATCTAAGAGTTATTACTCTGTCATATTATCCCTTAATTAAAATACTTTGTTAATATTACTTTTGTTATAATAGATATAGAGAGAGATAGAAATAGAGATATAGAGATAAAAATAGAGATAGAGATGATACATTACGATAAGAGTATATATTATGTTACAACGAGTATAAGCTAAAAAAAAAAAAAAAAAAAAAAAAAAAAAAACTATAAATTTTATTTATCTAGATACAAGTCAGAGCGGCAAGCTAAATACGGTGAAGGATTATGGTATTATGTAACTCTTGTTCTCATCCTTTGGTAGCTGTAGTTGTAAAACGGATTGTCCCTTAACGGATTCCATGACCTACATGAAATCAAATTGCAAGTATGCAACACAGCCTTTTGGGCCTGGGTTAAAAAGCAAACATAAAGTCCAATTAAAATTAACCACGTGTCCGGTTCATCATACGCTGTATTGTAAACCACACGTATTTCAAGGACTCGTTATTTTTATAGCCCTAAATTTCTCTTCGTATACATAAAAAAAAACACCGCATTCATTCTTTGAAACTCGCAATCTCTACTTTCTCTCTCTAAAATTCCGATACTCTCTTTAAAATAACCCTAGTTGGACACTTGTATCCCAATCCTGTTAGAACATAGTCCCCTCAAAACCAAGTTACCATATCAAGAATTACAAATTTAGCACCAGACATCCACGTATGAGCCGAGTGGTTAGCACTCTGCCAAACTGGCTCAATTGAATCTGAACCATCCCTCAAACTAAAGCCCTGGTTGGCTAACGGGCCAAACGGGGCCTCAGTTACCATATTAAGAATTACATCCGTTGTAGAAGTGATATCCAAACTTATGGTGGTCACATTTGTGGACCAAATTGGTAACATGGACTCATTCAAGAGCATAAATAAGCATTTTTCGACAAAACTGTTAAACAATTAAATGAAAAGAAAACAGATTCTTGAAACTTAATCCCACAAAACAGTTCATAATTATCTATAGTTATATGTATGTGTTATTGCTACTTCTAAGAAACATGTGAAATCTAAAGAACCGTGTTGCATGTAATCATAAACCCACTTATTGTTCCCTTCTGCACAGAACCCACGTTTACAAGATAAAACTGTTGGATGGTCTCTACTGGATGAATCACACATCCCCTTGAATACTCAACCAAAACTACCTCCCCTTAGCTTCAGGGGGAATATAGTGAAGACGAGTAGGGGCACCAGCCCCATCTATATTTAAAAAAAAAAAAAAATCTACACTAATCGAATTTAATTTTTTATAATTTCTTAGAGCAATACAAACCATCGTTTAACAGATTATATACAGATTATCATCAGATTAACCTACAATGGTTTAGCTTCACTCCACAGTAGCCCTTAACTAACTGACCCTACAAATGACACTTTCTTTAACCTTTTACTTTTTAATTTCTCATCAATAAAACTATCACAATCAAGACTACGCTCACATTTGCCTTCAACTCTTTCGCTTTCTTCCTCAATCGGACGTATTCGATATAAACTAGATGTTCCATAAATGTTGTGCAGATGGTAACAAGGATCAATATAAGACGATGATGAAGACACGATACCTTTAATGTTGCTTGGGCATAGAAACTTAACAAAATTCACAATCTCCGGGAAACATGAATGATCAGAATATGGAACTGTGTAAATGTACTGACCGTGTTTTTCGATATTATTTGTATATCTATTACGCATATTTGTATGAAGATCGTCATCCAACTTTGTCTTCATTGAATAATGACCACAAGATTTATCTTTATTTCCAACTTTCTTTAGTCCCCAACGAAAGCCAGATGGCATGATCCCAATGGTGGGATGCCTACTATTTAATCCTTCTAAAGTGTTAACATTAAAACTGTAACGAGGAACAGCTCGCACTCTAGTCAGAGTCGTTTTGGTAGTGAAGTTGTCATGTAGTCCCAGAAGATGCATGGTCTGTAAACGCTCGGGCCACACGCAAATCTACCAAAATATTATGAACTATAATATGATAATATGACATTGTAGGTAACAAAAGTGTAACAAACAAAGCCAATGATATGATCCAGGGTTGCATAACTAGGAATCACTCGGCGAGTACTCGGTTTTTGCAACTTGGGGAGTACTCGGTCAAAATCAGTCAAACTTGGTCAAAACTAGGGATTACTTGGAAAATCGGTCAAAACACAGCCAAAACTCAAGCGGCCAAAATTGGTCAAAATCATTCAAAGTCAAACTTGGTCAGCATCCAAGTACTCCCTAAAAAGTCCCGCCCAAGTACTCTCCGAGTAGTGATTCTTTCAAATTAACTATGCATGTAAAACAATGGTATATTGACCAACACCTAGCAGGCTAACACATACATTATTGTGTAAAAGTGAATGAGTTTGCAGTGAACTGATTGATCAAAGATAGTAATGAATTACCTTTACTTTCAGCATTTTTGATATGTAAAGTAATAAATCCTCTTTTCCCAAGGTGTCTACGCCAATGATGATGTCATGTTCAGGATAAGAGTTGATGATATTGACTATCTGCAGGTGGTTCACAAATCACAATAGAACAAGATAATTTTAGCGTACGTAATTGGTGACTTGTAGGACGCTAGAATCGGGATTAAAATGTTGTGCAATAAACGAACATTACCTGCTGAGCAGCGATTTCCCTTGAAGGAAATGAGTAGAATGGGTTGCAGTACGTGTTGTCTATGTAAAGGGTATCGACTTTATAATTCTTAAGAGCAGTAAGAAGCATCTTTTTTCCCATATCTGCAATCTTACATTTTACTTCCCACCGAAAATCCCCAGTGTAAAGCGTAACGCCAAACTCACCGCGGAATAGATACATAACTGCACCTGTCACATATCAAAGGAATGATATAAACAAGAAAAGTAGTACAAATAATGAACTAATCAGATGTTGACTACGTTTGACTTTGGCCGATTTTACAAGTAATCCCAAATTTATGCTGACTAATTAATTGCTATTTTGGCATATTAATCGGATGTTGACCGATTAATCAGGTGCTGACCAATTAATCCCCGTTGACCGAGTGTTCGATCGACCGATTTTGATTAATAGAATTGGACCTCTAAATTATGATTAATCATGTAATTGCGATGAAAATTGAAGAGCAATAAGATAGAAGACTAACCAGGGCAATGATTAGCATCAATGGCTAAAACCTCGACGCTAGTTTTGGATCCACAAGACAATGAAACCAAAGGTATCGAATACCATTTTCCAATTTCGAGAGCTCGTAGCAACGAGATATTGAAATTGGGGAATTTGGAAGGGAAAAGTCTAGCAGTGATACGAGAGCAATAAATTAAACCGTTATTCCAACCGGGAGATAAACCAGTTGTATGATCGGCGTGAAGATGAGATAGGAAATAGGCCTGACTTCCTTCTTCCCACCGATCCACTGATATCATTCCGATTTCAAATTTGGGTTATTGTTTGGAAATTTAGGGTTTAATGAGTTCGAGACAGCTTTCTGTTTTGGCGGGTGTTGAAATGTAGAGTGCAAAGAATGGTAGATTAAGTGTAACAATTAATAGATGTAGTGAGTAGCTCTCACTTATCTTCTTCATTTATTTATTTATTTTTATATTTTTATTATGAAAATTAAATGAAAATGTAATTTAAAAAATTAAGTGTATCAGTTACTCGTATTATATTATATTACTAGTAAAGTGAGGGATTTAAAGAAATTACAATATATGATTGGTTCACACATTATGCCATGTCATTTTGTACAAGTTTGTTGTGATCTTTTTGTAAGTCTAGCATTGCACAACCGGAAGAGGTTATAGTTATTAGGTTGCTCCCATCCATCCCGCCCACCTGGGCGCCAATAGCAGCAGGCCGCCCATCTATACGTGTTCTTGCTCGTGCGTTTGAATCAGAAATGTGAACGGAGGAAGTAGCCGTTGTGGAGTCCAACGGTCAAACTTTTGGCTGTTGGAAATTATATATTTTTTTTCTTTTTTATTTTCTCAACTCTATATATAAACACATATACATTTTAAACTCATACATCTCAAACACATATAGGAGTACATTTCATATACATTTCTACACTTCTTAAACTCAAAAAATGAGTTCCAAAAAAACTCCAAATAAAGGAAAATCAAAACAACGCACTCAAGTTCAAGAACGGGGATCGGTCGAGCACGATATGTTTCAATCTTTAATGGATTCTACGCAACAAACAACTGGGTTTTCTCAATTTGCAAACACGAATCAGTTTACGCATTTTAATTATCGTAGTAATGTTTTAAATTTTAATTATTGTATTTTTTTTAATTATCATTGAAATTTTAGTTTTATGTTATTAAATATTTATTATTTATAATATATATAATTAAATTAATTTAATTTTCGACAAAATAAAAAAATTAAAAATTAAAATAAAAAGGGAAGGAATGAGTGTCATGGTTGTGAGTGTTTAGTCATGAACTTAGTCATGGGAAAGAAATGCTGATGTGGCACTGAATGACTAAGATGGAGGAACTTCTCCATTGGGAGCAGTCTTACCATTTCCAATATTTTGTTAATTTGTTAAGTATGATCAATAAATTGACATAAAATGTACTTTATTTGCGTAAATACAGTATAAAATAGAATTATAATACTTTTACTAACAGTACTGCTGGATTTTTAAAAATATATCATCACATATTTCATAAACATATAAAACAAACATCACAAGCAATTATAAGACCAAGAACTAACTAACAGATTAACAGAATATCGAATTAACTGCTAACGAGTTGATGAACGAAAGACTAAAATTCGTATCTGGTCAGACGGAGCCTGAGTGGTAGACTAATAAGTCTACTAAGAGCACTCCCAATGGAGTAATTCCTCCACTTTAGTCCAGGTCCGTCACATCAGCGCCACCTCAGCACTTCCTTCCCAGGACTAAACACTCCCAACAGTTATACCTTTCTTCCATATTTTTTAATTATTTTTTATTTATTTTAAACAATATTTATTTAAATAACACTAAACTTATATTAAAAATTAAAAAACATTACAATACTTGAAATTAAAAAAAAAATACATTAAAAAAAATTACATCAGAAATAAATAACTACTCTTCGCCTTCTTCTTGATCTTGGACTTCTTCTTCGTCATCGGGAATGTGTGATCGTTAATGTGATGCCCCGTACAAAACCATCGTGTACGAATCATCAACAACATGATCATTACAAGGTCAAACACTATATGCGTTTTCAAAACAAGTTTGCATTCATGATAAAAGCTGACGTCATAACCAACGTCAATTGTTTTACGACCAAAAGTATGCTTCTATGAACGGAAGCAAGTAATAATAGTACGTGACCCTTAGGTCGTTACAAATCATTGTTCAACAGTAATAAAGTTTGAATGCAAGATAAAATGTTTCATGCGGTAACAACTCTAACAAGGCAGCGGGTGGCTAATCAGCAAGACTAGTACAACAGCGGAAGCGGCTAACCTTAAGCACCTGAAAAAAAACATGCTTAAAAACGTCAACACAAAGGTTGGTGAGCTATAGTTTAAGTATAACAGTATGTAAGGTAGGCTACGAGATTTCAGTGCTACAAAGAGAAAACAGTATGTAAAGTATATGTTTAACCGTGGGCACTTGGTAACTAACTTAACGTTTATAACCCCCTGAAAGTACACTTGGCGAGTGAGTATGTTTACGAAGTGTTAAACACCCGTTAAATGCTAGCGCTACTAGCCCGAGTGGGGATGTCAAACCCTATGGATCCATATCTAAGATTCGCGTTCACCGGTTCAAAAACCAATGACTAAACGTTACCGAGCTAAGGGGAAAGTTTATGCCGTTGTATAACCCACACATATATAAAGTTTAAGAACTCGTGCCTAGTATGAAAAACGTAAAATGCGCATGTATTCTCAGTTCCCAAAATAGTTAAAGTAAAAATGGATGCTATAACTCACATTGATAAAGTAGTAGTAAGTTGACACGGGAAAAGTAAGCAAGTATGGTTGTTCGAAAAGGTCCTCAACCTAAGTCAAAAGTCACTAAGTCAGTAAATCGTTCCCGATAGGTTTAAAAGTATGTAAATTAGGTCTTAAGGGTCATCATCATTCATCATTAAAAAAAAGTATAAAGTAAGTTTCATCTTAGAAAAGAGTTTAAAACAAAGGCTGACTTCGATCAGTCACCACGGCCTCTATACCTACTGAAATAAGGTAAGACCAGTGGACATGGCTCCGTATATAAGTCCTTTAGTTGCTGTAAAAATTCCAGAAGCAAACTCGTCTTTTTTTGACCGTGGCGACGTTTTAAGTGCGAGTAGGTCAGAATTTTCAGCACAACGTTAAAAGGACATAGTGACGTTCGGAGGGCCATAGATCCTAAACCGTAACTCGGATTAAGACGAGTCTTAAACGAAAAGTTATCTACTCGAATAGGGATAACTGAAAATAAACTTTACAGTAGCCCAAGTATTCTGATCAGTTCCAGAAAACAGTAAACAGTGTGTTCCGGTGGGTTCTTGGTGCTTGATGTTCATCACGGTTCTCATCCTTGATGCATATAGCTTCAAGTGTACAACTCGTTGATGTGTTTACATCATCTTTACCAAGTTTTGACCATCATAACACAAGTGTAAGTCTAAGATAAGTAGCACAACTCAATTAAGTATTGCAAGTAGTTTGATGAACCAAAGTTACATCAAGATCTTAGATCCGACACATACATGAACTCTAAAAGTAATATTAAGCTACAAACTTGAAAGTAAACTAAATAATCAAGATCTTAAGTTGTAGAATATAGTTCTTAGTTAGATCTTGAAGATCCAAGACCCAAAAGTCTAGATCTAAAGTTACTAAGTTAAATCCTAAGTCATAACACTTGAATCTTTACTTTAATGAAACCATGAGTTATGAAACTTAGATTCTCATCTTGTAAAGTGTATGTAAGCTTACAAGCTCTTATTTACAACAAATTAAGAAGACCATAAGCTATAGAAACTTAGATCCAACACAAGTATATAAAGTTATAACTAGAAAGTTATACTTCCATGTTCTTGAACTTATAAAGTTAACTTTTAGTTTCAAGAAGTATGAGATCAAGATTAACTTGTAATACTTGACAATTAAACCAACAAACACGAATTTAAAGTGCATAATATGAAGAAATAAACTAAATAAACAAGTAACAAGTTCATGGTTGTTCATACTTTTAAAGATTTAAGCCAAGGCTTTGATCTATAAGAAAGTAAACTTTAAGTTTACAACATGAACTTCAAGTATGGTTTTACAACTCATGAACTTTAAATCTTTAAAAGCATTAAATGTAGAACCATAAACTACAGAGTTTAGGTTCTTGTTTGTTCTTGTAATGACAAGATAATATGAAGAACAAACTAGAAAGTTTGATTCTTAATAACTAGTAAGTAACAACTACAACAACAAGTAAGTAAACCACAACAAAGAACAAGTAACTTAAACAAGTAAGAATGATGATGAAGAGTGTTTTAAGTTTCGGTTTTGGACAAGAAAAAAAAGAAGAAGAGAAGCTCATGTTACTTACAATATTTGAGAGAGAAGAAATGAGAGAAAGTTGAGAGGAAAATGCAAGTTTGTGTGTGAAGAAATGAGATGGAATACAAGTGATAATGCTAAAAACGAACATATATTTCATAGCATTATTCCTCAAGAAAGACAAGCTTTTAGTTGCAATTGTTCTATTTACAAGTGATATTCGTTTAAATAATAAAAGGTGAAGACAAAAGACAGATTCGACGAATTGAAGACGCAAACGACCAAAAAGCTCAAAAGTACAAAAGACAATCAAAGAGGTTCCAATTATTGATAAGAAACGTCTCGAAATTACAAGAGTACAAGATTCAAAACGCAAAATACAAAATATAAAATTGTACGCAAGGACGTTCGAAAATCCGGAACCGGGACCAGAGTCAACTCTTAACGCTCGACGCAACGGACTAAAAATTACAAGTTAACTATGCATATAAATATAATATAATATATAATTATTATATTAATTATATATATATTATATATATATATTATAAAACCGTCGGCAGAGAAACTCCAAGGGTGTGAGCTGTAAATACATTCTCCGCGACTCGCGGAGTTTGAAGAGGATTTTTCCGCGAGTCGCGGAGCCCCAAAAATCAACTCTGGCTATAAAGCAAACCGAATTCTGATCAAAATTTCATAATCTTTTTCTCTCTTCTCTCATATATACGTAAAATATATATATATAATTTATATTTAAATTTTAATCCTAATAATAAGGGTATGTTAGCGAATGTTGTAAGGGTGTAAGTCGAAATTCTGTCCGTGTAACGCTACGCTATTTTTAATCATTGTAAGTTATGTTCAACCTTTTTATATTAATGTCTCGTAGCTAAGTTATTATTATGCTTATTTAAAACGAAGTAATCATGATGTTGGGCTAATTACTAAAATTGGGTAATTGGGCTTTGTACCATAATTGGGGTTTGGACAAAAGAACGACACTTGTGGAAATTAGACTATGGGCTATTAATGGGCTTTATATTTGTTTAACTAAATGAAAGTTTGTTAATGTTAATATAAAGATTTACAATTGGGCGTCCCTATAATTTACCATATACACTCAATCGGACACGATGGGCGGGGTATTTATATGTACGAATAATCGTTCATTTAACCGGACACGGGAATGGATTAATAGCCACTAGAATAATTAAAACAGGGGTGAAATTACATTCAAGGGTAATTGGTGTAATTGTTAACAAAGTAGTAAAACCTTGGTTTACACGCAGTCGATAACCTGGTGTATTCATTAAACAAAGTATTAAAACCTTGTTACAATTCGAATCCCCAATTAGTTGGAATATTTAACTTCGGGTATAAGAATAATTTGATGAGGACACTCGCACTTTATATTTATGACTGATGGACTGTTATGGACAAAAACCAGACGGACATATTAAATAATCCAGGACAAAGGACAATTAACCCATGGGCATAAAACTAAAATCAACACGTCAAACATCATGATTACGGAAGTTTAAATAAGCATAATTCTTTTATTTCATATTTAATTTCCTTTATTTTATATTTAATTGCACTTCTAATTATCGCACTTTTATTTATTGTTATTTAATCGCACTTTTATTATTCGCAATTTCATTATCGTTATTTACTTTAAGTTTTAATTTAAGTCTTTTATTTATTTAATATTTTACATTAGGTTTTAACTGCGACTAAAGTTTTAAAATCGACAAACCGGTCATTAAACGGTAAAAACCCCCCTTTATAATAATAATATTACTTATATATATGTTTGTATTTTTATAAAAGTAAACTAATATAGCGTTGAGCTTTGTTTAAAGATTTCCCTGTGGAACGAACCGGACTTACTAAAAACTACACTACTGTACGATTAGGTACACTGCCTATAAGTGTTGTAGCAAGGTTTAAGTATATCCATTCTATAAATAAATAAATATCTTGTGTAAAATTGTATCGTATTTAATAGTATTTCCTGCTAAAATTAATAACTATTTTATATACACCTCGCATAACATCAAGTAATTTTTGGCGCCGCTGCCGGGGACTATCTTAAAAGCCGGAAGCGCAACGCTAATATAAAAAAAAAAAGATTTTTTGTTTACTTTTATTAAAATTCGTTTTGTAAAAATACGTTTTAAATATTCGAAAAATATAAAAAGAAAAACAAAAATATAAGTATTTTTAAGATTTTGTTAAATATTTAAGTTTTATAAGTTTCTTTATTTTTATTTTAGTTTATAAAAATATAAGTTTTATTTTAAAATCTTTTATTTATTTAAAAACAGAAAACAGAAAATAAAAAATAAAAAATAAAGAAAAATGCGTAAAAATTCAAACCTGTCAGCTGAATTCTGAAACCCCGCGACTCGCGGGGTTTGATGCAATAAATGCCGCGACTCGCGGAGCTTCTCTGACAGGCGACAAAAAAACCCTAATCCTGCATTAATTACGATTATTAATTATTTATTATTATTATTTAACCCTAATAATTATTATTATTGTTATTAGTTTTATTTTTACATTTACTTTTTATTTAATTTATGTATTTAGTATTAATTAGTTTTATTAAATTGTAAAATTAGTAGTTTTATTAAAAAAAATAATATAAAAATAATATTTTTATAAAAATTGTACTTTTTACAACTTTTTATATATTTTTATATTTTGTCCCTTTTTAATCGTTGTAGCATAACTTTTGTATTTTTTTGCTCATATTTAATTTTAAACTTAGTATTTGCTATAGTCATTTTTACTCCTAGATTTTTAGGCTTTGCCGTAGAATTCCTTAAGTGCTTTTTCTTTAGACTAAGATTTAGGTGCTTTAGAATTTTGCGACGCCTTTTTAAGTTTTAGTTTCTTTTTAAGTTATTTCCATTTGGGATTTAGTTTTTCCTTGTAAGCTTTAATATTTTTAGACCTTTTACTATGTATCAATTATTATTCCAATTAGTAATTTCAATTTGCGATTATAATTTTAAGTTAGTTGTAGTAATAAGGTTAGGTTAGTTAAGTATTTTTAAGTTTTTATAAGTTTCTTTTATTTTTCCGTCACCTTTTATTTTTCAACCATTTTTTCTTTTTCGACCTTTTTCGACGAACTCTTTTTCTCTCTTATTTCTCGCTATTCTAGTTTTTAGGACATAGATTTTTATTCTACTTCTTATCTAAATTTCTTAAAATTACGAAAATTTATTTTAAGTGGTTAAATTAATAGACATCAAAATTTTCTGGTTCGTAGTAATAGTTGGATTTGTACGTGGACCGGGTTATTGGAGCCAAACAGTCCTCAATTATATTGAGACCAAACGAATCCTGCCCCTCTGCTGCATCTTTTGGCTATTCGAAACGTGGGCAAAATCAGAAAAGTCTATTAATTGGATAACTTATTATAATTTTTCTTTCCTTTTAAAAACTAATAGGATATTCAGTGAATGCACCGAGCAAGACGTTCACCACCTTTTGTACGTTCACCACCTGTAACTAGATCAAGACATTTAGCAAATATAACCGCCGTTGATTTTTCTTTAGAATCGTCATCCAGTCGACCAAGTACTTCAGTTCAAATTTCCGATAATCCATTTTTTAAACCCGACCTCACAATTGAGAATCCAGAGAATATTCAGGAACGGTTCATAGATCCTGAACCATTAAACTTTCCTCCGGAACCACCAATCATTCAAACAGAGATTGTTGAGGAACGAACCATTAAATCAGAATCATCTAGTGATACCGATTCAACAAATTCAATTATGGAGAATCTGGAACCTTTAAGTATGGAAGACCGAATGAGAGCTAAACGCACTGGCCAAGGTCACGCAATTACTCATCCAGACATTAATGCGCCAGATTATGAAATCAAAGGACAAATTCTACACATGGTGACTAATCAATGCCAATTTAGTGGTGCGCCGAAGGAAGATCCAAATGAACATCTACGTACCTTTAATAGGATCTGCACACTATTTAAAATACGAGAAGTGGAGGATGAACAGATATATCTCATGTTATTTCCCTGGACTTTAAAGGGAGAAGCCAAAGATTGGTTGGAATCGTTACCTGAAGGGGCGATCGATACATGGGACGTTTTAGTTGACAAATTTCTTAAACAATTCTTTCCTGCATCTAAAGCCGTAAGACTTCAAGCAGAAATTGTTACGTTCACACAGAAGCCAAATGAAACTCTATATGAGGCGTGGACAAGATATGGAAAGTTATTAAGAGGATGTCCGCAACATGGTTTAGACACCTGTCAAATAGTACAAATATTCTACCAAGGATGCGACATCACTACAAGAAAAGACATAGATATAGCAGCTGGTGGTTCTATTATGAAGAAAACCGAAACTGATGCTTACAAAATTATTGATAACACTGCTTCCCACTCACATGAGTGGCACCAAGAAAAAGATATCATTAGATCATCTAAAGCAGCTAGAGCCGATTCTAGCCATGACTTAGATTCCATTTCCGCAAAGATAGATGCTGTGGAGAGACGAATGGAAAAGATGACTAAAGATATTCACTCAATACGAATTAGTTGTGAGCAGTGTGGAGGACCACATTTGACAAAAGATTGTCTCAGTATTGAATTAACAATGGAACAAAGAGAGAATATTTCATACATAAACCAAAGGCCTGGAAATAATTATCAGAATAATTATCAACCGCCAAGACCGATTTACAATCAAAACCAGAATTATAACCGAAATATTCCATACAACAACCAACAAGGTCCTAGCAATCAACAAGTATCCAATAATACTTATAATCAGCAAAGACCGAATTTTCAAAACAAACCACCACAACAAACCGATGATAAAAAGCCGAATTTAGAAGATATGATGACGAAGCTAGTTGAAACTCAAACACAGTTTTTCACATCTCAGAAACAAACCAATGAACAAAATGCTCAAGCATTTAGAAATCAACAAGCTTCTATTCAAAATCTGGAACAAGAAGTGAGTAACCTAGCAAGGTTAATAGGTGAAAGAAAATCGGGAAGTCTACCTAGTGATACAAACGCTAACCCCCGGAATGAAACAGCTAAAGCTATTACCACAAGAAGTGGTACAACACTTAAACCACCTGAAATACCTGTAACTTCTGATGAAACTATTCCTACTCCACAAGAACCACAACCTGATCAAGATAAGGAAAAAGAACCGGTAGTTGAAAAGGTTAATGAAAATAACACAGTTAAGGATAAACCTTATGTTAAACCATACCAACCACCACTTCCTTACCCGAGTAAAATGAAGAAAGAAAAACTTGAAGCCGAGCAATCCAAATTTTTGGATATGTTTAAACAGATAAATGTAAATCTTCCTTTCATTGATGTGATTTCAGGAATGCCAAGATATGCTAAATTCTTGAAAGATCTAATCTCAAATAGAAAGAAAATGGAAGAACTCTCGGCTGTTACTATGAATGCTAATTGTTCAGCAGTGCTGTTGAATAAGATACCAGAAAAACTATCTGATCCAGGAAGTTTCACAATTCCATGTTTTCTGGGTAGTCTTAGTACAATAGAAGCATTGGCAGACTTAGGTGCTAGTATAAATCTAATGCCGTATTCACTATACGCTAAACTAGACCTTGGAGAATTGAAACCAACCAGAATAAGCATACAACTAGCCGATAGATCAATAAAATATCCTAGAGGGATAATGGAGAACATGCTAGTTAAAGTTGGTACTTTAGTATTTCCAGTAGATTTTGTTGTTTTGGACATGGAAGAAGATTCTCAAGTTCCTCTCATATTAGGAAGACCATTCTTAAACACGGCTAAAGCAATGATAGACGTGTTCGGTAAGAAACTGACCCTAAGTATAGAGGATGAGAGTGTTACCTTTTCAGTTGATAGAGCAATGCAACAACCACAATCTGCAGATGATACATGTTATTATATTCAAACTATAGATGCACATGCAGAATTATTAGAAGAATTTCCAGAATTACAAGGAACAGGAGAATGTTCTTTAGGAGAAGGTAATGAACCAATTGATGAAGCTGAAATATTAGCTACACTTATAGCTAATGGATATGAACCAACAACAGAAGAAATTCAAATGCTAAAAGAAGAAGACAGATATCGATATAAATCATCGATAGAAGAACTTCCGAAATTAGAGTTAAAGCCACTTCCAAACCATTTGGAATACGCTTATTTACATGGTGAATCTGAATTACCTGTAATAATATCGTCTTCTCTTACTGAAAATGAGAAATCACAACTCATTTCTGTGTTGAAAGCTCATAAACCAGCCATTGCATGGAAGATTCATGATATTAAAGGAATAAGTCCTTCGTATTGCACACATAAAATCCTTATGGAAGAAGGTCATAAAACGTATGTGCAACGCCAACGAAGACTAAATCCTAATATGCAAGATGTAGTTAAGAAAGAGATTATTAAACTGCTAGATGCAGGTTTAATTTATCCAATCTCTGATAGTCCATGGGTAAGCCCAGTTCAATGCGTGCCTAAGAAGGGTGGCATGACTGTCATTACAAATGAGAAAAATGAGCTTATTCCTACTAGGACTGTAACAGGATGGCGTGTATGTATTGATTATAGAAAATTAAATGACGCCACCAGAAAAGATCACTTTCCCTTACCTTTCATAGATCAAATGTTGGAAAGATTAGCCGGAAATAGTTACTATTGTTTTCTAGATGGATTTTCCGGATATTTTCAAATTCCAATAGCACCCGAAGATCAAGAGAAAACCACATTCACGTGCCCTTATGGTACTTTTGCTTACAAACGCATGCCATTTGGACTTTGTAACGCCCCTGCGACCTTTCAAAGGTGTATGATGGCGATTTTTCACGACATGATAGAAGAATGCATGAAAGTATTCATGGATGACTTTTCAGTCTTCGGTGATACATTTAAATCATGTCTAGTTAATCTGGAACGAATGCTAATTAGATGCGAAAAATCAAATCTAGTACTTAATTGGGAGAAATGCCATTTCATGGTTAAAGAAGGCATCGTTCTTGGACATAAAATTTCAAAAGAAGGAATTGAAGTGGATAGAGCTAAAGTAGATGTAATTGCTAAACTTCCACATCCCACAAATGTTAGAGGAGTTAGGAGTTTTCTAGGGCATGCCGGTTTTTACCGACGTTTCATAAAAGATTTTTCTAAAATTGCCACTCCTATGAATAAACTCCTAGAAAAGGATGCGCCATTCATCTTTTCAGATGAGTGTATCAAATCTTTTAATATTCTTAAAGAGAAACTCACTAATGCGCCGATCATGATAACACCAAATTGGAATCTACCATTTGAACTAATGTGCGATGCAAGTGATTTTGCAATGGGAGCCGTTTTAGGACAAAGGATTGAAAAACGATTTCAACCTATATATTATGCTAGTAAGACGTTACAAGGAGCACAAACGAACTATACAACTACTGAAAAAGAACTCCTTGCTATTGTCTTTGCTTTTGACAAATTTCGATCATATCTCGTTCTAGCAAAAACGGTGGTCTATACCGACCATTCTGCTCTTAGATACCTATTTTCAAAACAAGATGCTAAACCAAGATTAATCCGTTGGATCTTACTCTTACAAGAGTTTGATATTGAAATCCGAGATAAAAAAGGAGCAGAAAATCTCGCCGCTGATCATCTTTCTCGTCTTGAAAATCCCGAATTAGAAGTTCTGAATGAATCAGCCATACAAGACAACTTTCCTGATGAATATCTATTGAAGATAGATTATAAAGAAATTCCATGGTTTGCAGACTATGCAAACTACTTAGTTTGTAGATTCCTTGAAAAAGGATTATCGTACCAAAGACGAAAGAAATTCTTCAGTGATATAAAACACTATTTTTGGGAAGATCCACACCTGTTTAAAAGTTGTCCCGATGGAATAATACGCCGATGTGTATTTGGAGATGAAGCTAGTAAGATTTTAAACCATTGTCACACAGGACCAACAGGAGGGCATTATGGGCCTTAATTAACAGCAAGAAAAGTTTATGAAGCTGGATTCTATTGGCCTACAATTTACAAAGACGCACACCTTCTTTGCAAATCCTGTGATGCTTGTCAAAGGGCCGGAAAAATAAGTCAACGTGATGAAATGCCACAAAATGTCATCCAAGTATGTGAAGTATTTGACATTTGGGGTATTGACTTTATGGGTCCATTTCCAAAATCTAATAATAATCTATATATACTCGTAGCCATTGATTATGTATCTAAATGGACGGAAGCACAAGCTCTCCCAACTAACGATGCACGAGTTGTAGTCAACTTTTTAAAACGTCTTTTTGCAAGGTTTGGAACACCGAAAGCTTTAATAAGTGATCGGGGTACTCATTTTTGTAATAATCAACTTGAGAAAGTTCTTAAAAGATATGGAGTAACTCATAAAATCTCCACCGCATATCATCCACAAACAAGTGGACAAGTTGAAAATACAAACCGAGCTTTAAAACGTATTCTAGAGAAAACCGTAGGATCAAATCCGAAGGAATGGTCCATTAAATTGGAGGATGCACTCTGGGCTTTTAGAACAGCCTACAAAACTCCAATTAGAACCACACCTTTTAGACTTGTTTATGGAAAAGCATGTCATCTTCCAGTAGAAATTGAACACAAAGCATTTTGGGCTTTGAAAACATGTAATCTTGATTTACATGAAGCCGGACGTCTACGATTAAGTCAACTAAACAAATTAGAAGAATTAAGACATGAAGCATACGAAAATTCGTTAATCTATAAAGAAAGAACGAAGAAATGGCATGATAAAAGAATCAGAAGTTCAAAAGAATTTAAAGAAGGAGACAGAGTTCTTCTTTTCAATTCACGATTCAAGCTATTTCCTGGAAAATTGAAATCAAGATGGTCTGGACCATTCATAGTCAAAAGAGTTTTCCCATACGGAATGATAGAATTAATAAATTCAAATGGGATAGAATTTAAAGTTAATGGTCACAGAGTTAAACATTACATACATGGTCCGATGGAAGTCGACAACGAAGTTAATAACAATTTCGACACCACAGCTAACTAAGTGTGGGGAGAATCAAGTCTTTAAAGGATAATATGTATTTCTGTTAGAGTTAGATTGTCTGTTTTCGTGTAGTTCTCGAAAATGGGACCCGAATGGTCTTTCCCTAGCAGACCCTAAAGAACTAGTCTTCTCCCCCCCATTCTGAATTTTTATTTTTTTAGGTTTTTACGAAATGAAGACTGCCTGTGAACTAAACCATGGTCTAATGCTACACGCTTTGATCACTAAACGTAATAATGACATACTACCGAGCGAATTAGTATCAGTAATCAGAGAAAGAATGGACGGAGTTAGAAAAGAATCCAGATGCGAAGATAATAAGTTACAATTTGGTAAAGGAAAATCAAAATCCGCAGCGAAAAGAAGAGCACGACACCTAGAACGATGTCACAAATGCGGAAAATGGTCACATGGAGGTAAATGTTCCAATAATCAAACCTATTCAAATACCGAATTTGTTACTTTATGCAGAGACGGACCGTTCATATGTTTAGAAGAAAAGACACTGAATGCTCGAGGTTACGCCTATGTAGCTATGGAAAACCAATTAAACCGACTATCTTATGAATGGGATAGATCATATAACTAAGAAATCTATTTCACAGGTATGTCTGTACAGTTTTTATTTATTTTTATTTTTAACCTTTTGATAATAAACGCTAATTTGTTCGCTAAAAAGTATTAAATTGGTATTAAATAAAATTAGGTTTGGCGACCGAAATTATTGATATCATTCAAAAATTTATTACATCACTGCGAAATTTAACGTTTATTATAAGGTATAAATATCTTTAAACAATCAACCCAAAATATTTCAAAAATTCGTCATGAGTTAAATTAGGTCTTGGAACCGAAATTACTTTACCGAAAAGAGGGGCGCATATTTTTGATAATATTTGATTGATTAAAGTGGGATAAAAAGACAAAAAGATTTTTAATTTTATTTTTACCATGTTTTTAAAATTAATATTTAAATCTTAAATTAATATTGTAAACTTTGTAAAAACAATATATTTAAAATTGTAAATATTTGAAAAATTAATATAAGTTTGATATGAATTTATGAATTTTTAAATTAAGTTTGGTGTGAATTTTTAATTTTTAAAATATAAAATTTTAATTTTATGCATTTTAAATTTTGAGTTTGGTGTGAATTTTTAATAATAATTTTGAATTTTATATTTAAGTTGTGTGAATTTAAAAACAAAAATTTACTTTATCTCATTAAGTTAAGAATATAATTTTTAAATTCGTCGTAAGTTGAAGACTAGGTCTTTGAACCGAAATTGCTTTACCCAAGGAAGGGACGAGAACTTTTATTATCATTATTTTTAATCTTATTGATTTAAAGTATGCCAAAAACATTAAAAAACCCAAAAATCTTAGCTTTTAAAACAATCGCTACAAAAAGACAAATTTTAAAATTTTGTCGAAGGACGGACTAGGACATCGATCCGAAACGACCTCGTCCTAAATAACAAGGGAAACAAAATTTTAAAATTAATTACTTAATTGTTTTAATAAGTTAATGATTATTATAAAAAAAAAATATATATATATACCAAACTCCGCGACTCGCGGAGTTTGGAGGGTTAATCTCCGCGACTCGCGGAGGGATCAAAACCCAGAAAAAAAATAAAAAGAGTTGAACGATCAGTACACTCCCCCACCCAAAAACACTGCGAAGAACACAGCGAAAAAACCCCGAAATACACGAAAAACACCCCCAAAAATCCCAATTTTTAACCGTTAATCACCAAATTTTTTGCTAAAATCATGTTGAGAAGGATGCTATCTAAGAATTACTCAAGAAAAACGGTAAATTTCTACACCTATACACCATTTAATTAGAAATTTGATGTTCTTGAGCTATTTTTTCCCCAATTTGATTTTGATGCTTTTTAGTGTAATTAGACTTAAATTGTTTATGTATTATGCTTGTATAACCTAGATTGATGCTGTTTAACATGATTAGAAGCCTTAAACTTCAAATTTTGAGTAATCTAGGGTTTGTGTTCTTGAGCAAATTTGGGGCTTTTTGATATAAACAGGTTATGGCCGATTTTTGTCATGAATTGTTGCTAAATTGAGTAGTGTAACATGTCTAGGTAGTTAAATGATCCAAACTTTGAGCCTAAACATGATTTTGAGAATTAAAGTGGACTTTTTCAAGTCTAAAATTCATGAACTTGATTTTTGAAAGATAATGCCATTTGAGACTTGTTTAATTGCTAGTAATGATTATTTTGACATGTTATTTGAGTTGAATGCTTATGAACTTGGCGAACATTTTCGTATATGCTTATTTGAAAAAGTGTAGATTTGATAAAAATGTGAAAATAAGCTTAAGTTTGATATAAATTGATAATGTCATTGTAATTATTTTGATTGATGATTTTGCTGACACTAATGCATATTTGGATGCACAAAAATTGTGTTTGATGTGTTTTGCAGAATGAAAGGGGTGAATCTTCATCCCAAGCCCGCAATGCTCCTGCTGAGAATTTGGAACAACAGGAGGTGGATAACTACTACAAGCAGGATGTACCTCATCCAGTCATGACCTTTTCCGATATGCATTTGGAAGAGTTGCACCCGAACCTGAGATTTGACAGACTTTGGATAGATTATCCAAAATATCAACGGGGTTTGCATACTCTTCATTCTAAGGTTGTTGAGGTACCGAGGGTCATAGAATGGGGACCCTTAGAAGCTGTAGAATTGGCCGGGCCAATTAGGGAATTACTTGTACAGAGGTATGGTAATTCTTCTTTTAATGACTGGATATGTTTATTCACCATACGTAGACCTGTATATAAAGTATGGTGTGAAGAATTGTTATGTAGTATAGAGTTGAATGATCGGGTAGCTAGTTTAACCGATCGTTCTTTTATTAGATTTTTGTTAGGCGGTTCGATGCGCCACATGTCTTTACTGGACATGGCTCAGGCTTTACGTATATATACGCTTGAGGAGTTAGCGTCTGCTGATTGTAGAGGATTGATACTAAACGGTAGAAAGATAGATGAGAATTTTGATACACACGGTGTGTGGAGTCAAATGACAAGCCATCACCGTTTCAAAGGGGGAAATTACTCTTATTTGGATATAGATAGAGCCGAATTAAGAGTGATACATAGGTTTTTAGCTAATTCGATTACACAAAGGGGTAAAAACAAGGAAAAAGTAAATGAACATGATTTGTTTTACCATATGTGTATTCGAGACCCACAAAGCGCTGTAAGTATACCATATTGTGTGGGTTATTATTTATCAGCTATGGTTCGGGGGATGCGACCACATAGCATAATAGGAGGTGGTATTTTTATTACTTTGATTGGTGAATATCTCGGTGTGGATATAAGTCGGGGGGGATTATTACTAGAAGAGCCGGAACCCCGCGATACTATAGGTTTAAATGTATACCATGGTGCGAAAGTTTTGAAGAGGCGAAATAACGCCGCAGTACGATACCATGGTAGACATCCACAGGTGGAGAGAAACCAGCAACAAGGTAATGTAGGAGGGGGGAATGAGATGCAAGAAATGCATAGGTTTATAGCTTCTCAGGAATACGAAAATGCTAGACAGAGAGCATTTGAAGATTGGCAAGTTCATCAGAACCAGATCATAGCTCATTGCCAACATATAGGTAGAAACTATATTCCTACACCGAAACCCATCTTCCCTCCTTGGTCGATAGAGATGCAGCCACCATATCCTACGTATGACCCTGCCGAAGCATTCTATAGCACTTATGGTTATGCCTGGAACCCCTATTGGTACCAATATCATCCTTAGTTTACTTATTATTTTTTATTATTTTGTAATTTGTAATTATTGATACATTTAATACTTTTGTTAATATTGTAATCATTTTTATAATTATCTAACTTTTATTCTTAGACTTTAATAATTTTTGAATGTGGGGTAATATACCAAACTTCAAAAATATGTATATATGTTTGCAGTTTATCTTATGTACACAACAGGGTAAAACAACGCATTTTCAAAGACTGGCATTAAGTTCAGCAAAAGCAACTAATTTTGACGACAAGATGCAAAATATATGTGAAATAACAACAAGACGGAATGAACAAATGATGTGCACCATTTATCATTCAGCAAACAAACGCCAATATATTTGGAAACTTTGGTAAAAATTTAATCATTTTCACACAAATCACCCTCAATAATTTAAATTGTTACTGATTTCTTGCAAATGAGGGCATTGCAAGATCTTAAGTGTGGGAAGGGGTTAAATTCTTTCGGATTTTAAAATTTTTACTTTATACACTTGGTTACCATTAAAAATACTAGTAAAGCAGTAGTTGTATTAGAATCTAGTGCTCTCTGATAAAAAAGAACAGCCCTAGTCTTATATACTGACTACCCAATTCTAGTAAAATTTTTCAAAATTTTCAATTAAATGAATTCAAAATCATGTTTATACATATTTATGAACGATAAAACTAGGTTTTAACACCGAAATTATTGTTATCTCAGAAAGAACATAAATTAAGAAACAAACTAAAATGTCAAAATTCATTTAAAATGGAATAGAGGACGATAAAAAGGAAAATAAAAGCCAAGTGTGGGAAAATTTACCAAGTTATCTTAAACATATGTCACATATATCTGTAACAAATAACTGAAAATACTTTTGCTTTGGACTAAACTAAACTGTTTTACCCGATGAAAGAAAAGAAGAGATGGATCTACACGATGAATCAATTCCATCATTAAAAGGAAGTAAAGTCTTCCGAAAAAGACACGCGCTTCTTGATTTAGGTCATGAAGTTGTCGTCCAGACCAGCTGTAGGTTGACGAAAAATCTAGAAAAGTCATCACTAAAATCAGCAGGAAATCCACGGACCTCAGCATTAAATAGGGTCGCCAAGTGGTCAGATTTATCCTAACCATGAGAAGGATTTATCTCGTACAATGGGGGGGCACCGTGCAAATTAGCTTGATAAGACCAATGAATCAGATCCCCAGAAAGGATAATCTCCTTAAAGATTAAAAATCAGCTTTTAAGACTGATATTACTCAATCCTAGAGATTGACCTTAAAGATTGAGAATTACAAACTCATGGAATTCAATGATATCTAAACTCGAGCTTGAACGAGAAAATATTTTGATCAAAATTATAAACCGATTTGTTTTCTGAAAACCCTATTTTCAATGCGTTCATTACCATTGAACGTAAAATCCTAGGAATTCACCTGGAATTCATTAGGTCACCTGAACTAAATCGGGTGTCAACCGTAAGAACGGTGGTTGCATAGCATGGTCAAAGACAGGACCTTGTGCCATACTGAAAAATTATAAGGGTGAGCTTTACTATTGCTCCTACCAAGGATAGTAATTGCGTCCGACACGTTATAGACCATAATCAAAAGCATGTCACGGGACATTGCCTTAACAGTTGCTTGTTCAACGCTTTCCTTTACAACCGGACGGTAGTTTACCAAAAGGTAATATACGGGACAAGTAAACTGGACGTGTTGCTTTCCAAATACAAGGTTAGCAAGTGGGTGACACAAAACCGCAAGTTTTGAGCTAAAATTTTCAAATTTAAAACCCACCAAACCCACAAAAATATTTTGCAAACACCGGTAAAGGGTTATCCCGGAAAACTTATCTAGGGTAAAAACTAGATTTAATTTTCAAAAGATCAAATGTTTTCATAAAGATCCAATTTCCTTAATGGATCTAAATTTTTATAGTCATGTGGGACTGTAAACCATATCGTTACTACCATTGTTTATACCGCCGTATAGAAATCACTGATGTACAAAGTGTGAAGAATAAAGAAGTGATTCTAGTATTTCAAGACAATATTGCTTGAGGACAAGCAACGCTCAAGTGTGAGAATATTTGATAATGCTAAAAACGAACATATATTTCATAGCATTATTCCTCAAGAAAGACAAGCTTTTAGTTGCAATTGTTCTATTTACAAGTGATATTCGTTTAAATAATAAAAGGTGAAGACAAAAGACAGATTCGACGAATTGAAGACGCAAACGACCAAAAAGCTCAAAAGTACAAAAGACAATCAAAGAGGTTCCAATTATTGATAAGAAACGTCTCGAAATTACAAGAGTACAAGATTCAAAACGCAAAATACAAAATATAAAATTGTACGCAAGGACGTTCGAAAATCCGGAACCGGGACCAGAGTCAACTCTTAACGCTCAACGCAACGGACTAAAAATTACAAGTTAACTATGCATATAAATATAATATAATATATAATTAATTATATTAATTATATATATATTATATATATATATTATAAAACCGTCGGCAGAGAAACTCCAAGGGTGTGAGCTGTAAATACATTCTCCGCGACTCGCGGAGTTTGAAGAGGATTTTGCCGCGAGTCGCGGAGCCCCAAAAATCAACTCTGGCTATAAAGCAAACCGAATTCTGATCAAAATTTCATAATCTTTTTCTCTCTTCTCTCATATATACGTAAAATATATATATATAATTTATATTTAAATTTTAATTTTAATTTTAATCCTAATAATAAGGGTATGTTAGCGAATGTTGTAAGGGTGTAAGTCGAAATTCTGTCCGTGTAACGCTACGCTATTTTTAATCATTGTAAGTTATGTTCAACCTTTTTATATTAATGTCTCGTAGCTAAGTTATTATTATGCTTATTTAAAACGAAGTAATCATGATGTTGGGCTAATTACTAAAATTGGGTAATTGGGCTTTGTACCATAATTGGGGTTTGGACAAAAGAACGACACTTGTGGAAATTAGACTATGGGCTATTAATGGGCTTTATATTTGTTTAACTAAATGAAAGTTTGTTAATGTTAATATAAAGATTTACAATTGGGCGTCCCTATAATTTACCATATACACTCAATCGGACACGATGGGCGGGGTATTTATATGTACGAATAATCGTTCATTTAACCGGACACGGGAATGGATTAATAGCCACTAGAATAATTAAAACAGGGGTGAAATTACATTCAAGGGTAATTGGTGTAATTGTTAACAAAGTAGTAAAACCTTGGTTTACACGCAGTCGATAACCTGGTGTATTCATTAAACAAAGTATTAAAACCTTGTTACAATTCGAATCCCCAATTAGTTGGAATATTTAACTTCGGGTATAAGAATAATTTGATGAGGACACTCGCACTTTATATTTATGACTGATGGACTGTTATGGACAAAAACCAGACGGACATATTAAATAATCCAGGACAAAGGACAATTAACCCATGGGCATAAAACTAAAATCAACACGTCAAACATCATGATTACGGAAGTTTAAATAAGCATAATTCTTTTATTTCATATTTAATTTCCTTTATTTTATATTTAATTGCACTTCTAATTATCGCACTTTTATTTATTGTTATTTAATCGCACTTTTATTATTCGCAATTTCATTATCGTTATTTACTTTAAGTTTTAATTTAAGTCTTTTATTTATTTAATATTTTACATTAGGTTTTAACTGCGACTAAAGTTTTAAAATCGACAAACCGGTCATTAAACGGTAAAAACCCCCCTTTATAATAATAATATTACTTATATATATGTTTGTATTTTTATAAAAGTAAACTAATATAGCGTTGAGCTTTGTTTAAAGATTTCCCTGTGGAACGAACCGGACTTACTAAAAACTACACTACTGTACGATTAGGTACACTGCCTATAAGTGTTGTAGCAAGGTTTAAGTATATCCATTCTATAAATAAATAAATATCTTGTGTAAAATTGTATCGTATTTAATAGTATTTCCTGCTAAAATTAATAACTATTTTATATACACCTCGCATAACATCAACAAGTAAATAAGTGAACAAAAATTAAAAACAAAACCACCCTCCAAGACCCTCTAGGCCGACGGTTTCAAAAGAAAAATGGGGGGAGGGAAAAGTCCACAAGTTACTTCATGTATTTGGCTCAAAAAATGGTAATAAGGTGTGTTTGCATGGGAACAAGTTGTAATTGATACAAGTAACTAGATTCCTTCAATAGTTATTTAATCTAGTTAAGTCTAAGTATGATACTTGCATAATAAGATGGGCTAAATAATCCATTAAGGATGTAGGGTGGGCTTCTAAGTCCATTAACATTAATAAAAGCCCAAGTTCAAGTAATTAACAAATTAATCCAACAAAGCCCAAGTAATTAACTAGTAACCTTAGTTAATTAAAAATGATTAATAAAACTTAATCATGAATGCAAATAATATCCGGAATATTATTCGTGAAAAGTTTGTGTGTCACAAAGACGTGTCGGGCAATTAATAGTCAATCGCGGTCAAGTAAATGTATATAAACAATACATTCATTAAAACACAAGTATTAATAATAACCATTATTAATAAAAGATGAAAAAGTCAGGATCGTTACATTACCCACATGTTAAAGAAAATTTCATCCCGAAATTTTAAGCTGAGGTAGATGGAGGAGTCGGGAAAAGGTGAGGATACTTCTGCATCATTTGATCCTCTCGTTCCCAGGTAAACTCAGGTCCTTGTTTGGCATTCCATCGCACTCGGACGATCGGAATCTTGTTGCGTTTTAAAGTTTTGACCTCACGGTTCATAATTTCAACAGGCTCTTCCACGAAGTGGAGTTTATCATTAATCGTAAGTTCTTCCAGTGGTATGATAAGTTCGGGTGCAGCAAGACACTTCTTCAAGTTTGATACATGAAAGGTAGGATGAACCGAGCTCAATTGAGTTGGAAAGTCCAGACGGTAAGCAACGGGTCCAACACGCTCCAAAATTTTGAAAGGACCAATGTATCGCGGGTTTAACTTTCCGCGCTTCCCAAAATGAATCACACCTTTCCAAGGTGCAACCTTCAACATTACATGATCACCGATGTTGAATTCGAAATCTTTACGTTTACGGTCAGCATAACTCTTTTGACGATCACGGGCCGTCTTAAGTCTAGCCTGAATTTGAGCAATCTTCTCCGTTGTTTCATGGACTACCTCGGGTCCGGTGATTTGCTTTTCGCGTACCTCGGCCCAACAAATAGGAGAACGGCATTTGCGGCCATACAATGCTTCAAAAGGTGCGACATTAATACTCGAGTGATAACTGTTGTTGTAGGAGAATTCGGCTAGCGGCAAATGCCTTTCCCAGGCCTTTCCAAAATCAATGACACATGCACGCAACATGTCCTCCAAAGTCTGAATTGTGCGTTCACTTTGTCCGTCGGTCTGTGGGTGATATGCAGTACTCATGTCGAGACGTGTCCCTAATGCTTCTTGCAAAGAACGCCAAAATCTGGAAGCAAAACGGGGATTGCGATCTGAGATGATCGATAAAGGTACACCATGACGAGATACAACCTCTTTGATGTATAGTTGAGCGAGTCTCTCCATCGTATTCGTTTCCTTCATGGCTAAGAAGTGTGCAGATCTGGTAAGACGGTCAACGATAACCCAAATGGTATCGTATCCGCCCACCGTTTTTGGTAGTTTAGTAATGAATTCCATCGTTATCCTATCCCACTTCCATTGTAGGATTTTCGGTTGTTGAAGTAATCCAGAAGGCCTCTGATGCTCGGCCTTAACTTTCGAGCAAGTTAAACACTTACCAACATAAGTTGCAACGTCCTTCTTAAGATTGGGCCACCAATACTATTCCTTGAGATCGTGGTACATTTTACCGGCTCCTGGGTGAATCGAATATCTCGACTTGTGGGCTTCATCTAGTATAAGGTTCCGTAGATCTCCATAGCGGGGTACCCAAATTCTTCCGGCATAGCTTCGGAGTCCAGTCTCCTTAACTTCGAATCGAGAAATGAGAATGTTCAAGTATTCATGAGATATATTCTCCTCCTTGAGAGCAACATCTTGGGCTGCTCGGATCTGGCTATCGAGGTTCGAATGAATGGTGATGTTCAGTGTCCGAACACGAAGAGGTGTCATTCTCTCCTTTCGGCTCAAAGAGTCAGCTACAACATTGGCCTTGCCAGGATGATAACGAAGTTCACAATCATAGTCGTTTAGCGTCTTGATCCATCGACGCTGTCTCATACTCAGTTGCTTCTGATCAAAGATGTGTTGGAGGCTTTTATGATCGGTGAAAATAGTGCTCTTAGTTCCATAAAGATAGTGTCTCCACAATTTGAGCGCAAAGACAACAGCTCCAAGCTCGAGATTGTGAGTAGTGTAATTTCATTCGTGAATCTTCGGTTAACGGAGGCGTAAGCGATAACCTTTGTTTGTTGCATTAGTACACAACCAAAACCATTTTTCGAAGCATCACAATAAACGACGAAATCGTCACTGCCTTCAGGAAGTGATAAGATAGGTGCGGTGGTTAACTTCTTTTTCAAGGTTTGAAATGCTGATTCCTGTTCGGGTTCCCAAATGAACTTCTTCCCTTTGTGAGTCAGCGCGGTCAAAGGACGCGCAATCAGAGAGAAACCTTCAATAAATCTTCGGTAATAACCGGCGAGGCCTAAAAATTGGCGAATGTGCGTCGGAGTAGTGGGGGTTTCCCACTTGCTGATAGCTTCAATTTTGGCGGGATCAACTTTGATACCCTGGTCGCTCACAACATGACCCAGAAATTAGACTTCCTTCAACCAAAATTCACACTTGGAGAATTTGGGGTAAAGTTGCTCTTGTCTCAAGAGTTCAAGCACTAATCGAAGATGATGCTCATGCTCTTCTTCGCTCTTGGAGTAGATGAGGATATCATCTATGAAGACGATAACGAACCTATCCAGGTATGGCTTGCAGACACGATTCATGAGGTCCATGAACACGGCAGGTGTGTTGGTTAAACCGAATGGCATCACGAGAAACTCATAATGACCATAACGAGTTCTGAATGCAGTCTTCATCACATCGCTTTCTTTCACCCTCAACTGGTGATAACCGGATCGTAAATCGATCTTAGAGTAAACGCTCGATCCTTGTAGTTGATCAAAAAGATCATCAATTTGGGGAAGAGGATACCGATTCTTGATCATCAATTTGTTGAGTTCACGGTAGTCGATACACATGCGGAAGGATCCGCCCTTCTTCTTCACAAATAGGACAGGTGCGCCCCAAGGCGAGAAACTTGGTTGGATAAATCCACGGTCTAGCAGTTTTTGTAATTAGCTCTACAACTCTTGCATTTCGGAAGGTGCGAGTCGATAAGGTGCGCGAGCTACAGGTGCAGCTCCTGGCACTAAATCTATTTGAAACTCTACTGCTCTCGGTGGCGGTAATTGTGATGACCCGGAAAATTTCGACTTATTTAAACCAATTCTCTATATGATTTAATATTTTCGACATGATAAGCAATGAATTTTGACAAGTTTTAAAACTTTTGAAAATGATTTTTTTATATAACGGTTGACCACCCTGTTTGTCCAACGATTCACGAACGTCATAACATGTATTATATACATATTTTAATAAATATAAGAGTTTTCGATATATACGGAATCATGCGAATAATATTTATATACGAAATGATTAAAAATTTACTATTAAACGATGCTATTTCAAATTAAAATTTTTACTTATTAAGTCATTTTATTTTTATGATATAATTTTTGTATTTTTTTTAAGAAACGAAGTTAAATTAATAATGTACAATTTGTAAAGCACAACGTACAACGTGTAGCTTAAATAGTTGAATTTAAATTAATTCATTTACTATTCACATGAAAACGATATGATATAAATTATTAATTATAAGTTACATAGAATACCCCTGAAGTATTTTATAAATACGACTTTTTAAAATTTTAAATTCATGATATTAATATGTCGACACGCTAGTGAACAAACAAGATGTGAGCTGGAAAATGATGCCATGCGATCGATTGGCAAAATGCCTATAAGCCCATGCGATCGCATGGGCAGGTGGGACAGGTCTGGTCCTATAAATATCGAACGTTTCTGTTTTTCTGTATCCATCTATCTCGCATCTATCTCTCAATATATATTATATTTATATTTATTATTATTATTATTATTATTATTATTATTATTATTATTATTATTATTATTATTATTATTATTATTATTATTATTAAGATTAATATTATTATTAATCTTAATATTATTAGTAGTATTATTATTAATTAGTATTATACATAAAATACTACGACGAGGTCATGAGCGTGTCACTTTCAAAATATGTTTTCGAGTGGGATAGAGCTAAGGAAATTATGAGTTATTGCCAAGGAGGTTATGGTTAATGTTCGGAGGTATATTTATGAATCAAATATAGTATTTATCATCTCCGTTATGCCTACGTACTTTCCTACAATATTGAATCTCAATATTGATACGTAAGCACTCATATTTTATCTTTTATATATTAATTGTGTATCCATGTCTAGTGCTCGAGTATATATATTTATACATACGTGTATGCTAAATTTCGTCGTTAAACAGTTTATAATGAATCACGAATTAAATACATATATTACTGGTAAAAGGTATATGATATACATGTTTTTAGAAAGCTGGCGAAAAATCAATAACTTTTCATTTAGGAATCGCGTAATTTCGATGAACGAATTAAAAGATATGGACAACTGAATTATGATTAACGATAATTGGAATTGCTTTTGAATCTGCAATTAATATTTAAACAACTTGTTTGTAAGATTGATAAATTGGATTTTTGAGTATTACCAACTGAGTAAATGAATCCTTATATAAGGTACGTCTCGTTTTGTTGAACTATTGTCAAAATTGAATTTTTGAAATGACTTTGGATAACTTTTATATGTCGATCTCGAGCATTAGGATTGTGATACACTATGACCAGACCTAGCTTGATAGACATTTATTGACCAACATATGTTCTCTAGGTTGAGATCTACGGTTAATTTTGCATTCCGAGTTTCAGTCACATTTTGGTGAACGACTTTATATGCTACTAAGGTGAGTTTCATTTGCTCCCTTTTTAATTGCTTTTGCAATATATATTTTTGGGCTGAGAATACATGCAATATATTTTAAACGCAATGGATACAAGTACATACTTAATTCTACACTGAGTTTGAACCGAAAATCCCTTAGCTTTGGTAACTAGTAACTGCCGGTTATAAGAACTGGTGGGCGCGAATAGTGGTATATGGATCCATAGGGCTTGATATCCCCGTCCGAGCTAGAGCACTAGCCTTTTAACGGACGTATGCTATTTGAGAAGCGTACACGTTGGTTGCGTGTATTATTAAGATGATTATACAAATGGTATAAATTATATATACATTAAGTTTAGTTACCAGGGTGCTCAATTTCGTAGAATATTTTGATAAACGTTTCTGGATGAAACAACTGAAATCTTGTGATCCACCTTTATGTACAGATTATGCAAAACATTAAAACTATGAACTCACCAACCTTTGTGTTGACACTTGTTAGCATGTTTATTCTCAGGTTCCCTAGAAGTCTTCCGCTGTTTGCTTATATGTTAGACAAGCTATGTGCATGGAGTCTTACATGGCATATTTTTCAAGGAAACGTTGCATTCACCAAATCATCACCATGTATCTTATTTTGACTGCATTGTCAACGGAAGTACTATTGTAAACTATTATTTATGGTGATTGTCTATATGTAGATATCATCAGATGTCGAAAACCTTTGATTTAAATATTCATTTATGGTGTGCCTTTTCCAAAGAATGCAATGTTTACAAAACGTATCATATAGAGGTCAAATACCTCGCAATGAAATCGATGAATGACGTGTTCGTCCATATGGATTTGGAGCGATCGTCACAGTTGGTATCAGAGCGTTGGTCCTAGTGAACCAGGTCTTGCATTAGTGTATCTAACTGATAGTTGTTAGGATGCATTCGTAAGTCTGGACTTCGACCGTAGCTGCATGTCAAAAGTTTTGCTTATCATTTTTTTGTCGGAAATTACCTGCTTATCATTCTTAAGTCTAGACACGTTTTCCTGCATTTATTGCATAAATAGTGTATAGACAAAAATTCATATCTTAGCGTATCTGTTACTGTAAACTTTTCCTGACATCTTCCGAAAATTTCTCCGTGATTTATGGAATTTTGGTATTATATATACATATGTAAATTATGTATTGAAGAATACCAAACTAAATTCTATAATCTAATTCATATCAAAAATCATCTCCCTAATTATATAAGATGGATCTCGTATATAGTTCAAATTCCTTAAACTCTGACAGCTATTCCGATATGGATATTCACCTGAATTCCGAAGACAGTGTAATCGGAATGGATCAACCAATCAGCCATCACCTATTCTGGATGAATTGGGGATGGGTTCGTAGCCTACTTAATTATTGGAGACAAGAAGAAGGCGATCCCTTCCATCCATCACATTGCCCTTTTGGCGAAGAACCTGAAGCACTTACCGGCGAACCTGTTCGAGACACCATTTTCTCTCTCATTTCCAGAGTATCTCGTCACGATAATATACTATCTCAAATTCTGGATCTTATTCATCCGCTCGTCCGAACCGCCAATCATCCCGGTGTAGTAGAAGAAGTCAACGAGCTTCGCACTCGGGTAGTGGCTTTGGAGAATATGGTGCAAAGGTTACAAGCACCAGCAACATCACCGGCATCAACAGTACCACCGACAACAACACCAACAGTACCATTACCACCACCAACAACAACCGCATCGCAAACCTCAACTTCACAATCTATTCCACGAGCATCAATGTCATACGCACCGTAATTACCAAGAAATACCAGCAACAATAACCGATGAAGTATTAACTCATTTCCCCTGAAGAAATTTTATGTATATTTAATATATATGAATTTTGAAATCAAAATAAATCTTTTCGTACTAAGCTATTACGTGTGAATCTTAACTGGTAGGTACTACTCGGTTAGTTCATATTACTAATATGCAATGATGTACATCCTTCCTTAACAACTTAACCATTGTTAACTACAATCTCTGTTTCAACTTAATGAATTCCATTTCATAATAAACCAAGTGTATTATTCAATTACATAATTGATTTTACATTTTCATTTTTGATGTACTCGAAGCTTTCCAGAAAACATCATCTATGCCTTGTAAGGTTCACAAAAATTCCACGAGCACCAACATCCTTCACTGAGGAATATCAATAAGAATAAATAATGAAGTGTTGATTTCATTAGTGAAATACTCCGCAAAGATTATGTAATCTTTATGTTTTAGAGATTAATCATTTCTAAGTCAAGCCGAAAATTAAATGAGCTTAATATGATATTAACTCATTAAATCTGTGTTACATCTGAAGAAAATATACATACACATATTTACATAAAAACGGTAATAAAAATTCTTTTGTACAAAGTATTAATTGTGAAATCTTTAACGGGTAGGTAATACCCGGGAAATATATAAGTTCGCAATTAATATGTTACACTGTACATTCTTCAACTTTGATTCAAAAATTATTAACAATGCTCACAACGATATACAATCGTTTTCATACAAATTCAATTACATATTCTGATATTGACGGATCAGAATCCAAGTCAAGATTTAACGGGTGACATCATTCTTAGATCTCTACATTTTTCAAAGCTATACTTTGACTTCAAAAATGTGAAAGATCCTTTAGCGTTGTTTTTACCGAAAATAATCTTGCAATCCCTTTTCAAAGTATCCCGTTTTATCACACTTTCAACTAGTCAACTTCGATTTTTTTCAGATTAGCCTTATTGTAATCTGGACATATACGTTCTTGTTACCGGGGAACCTTTCATGTTCCACCACATTAGCAGTAAATTTACCAACAACTTCATTGATCTTTGACCTTCCGAAAAATCATAATACTCATTGAAACCCTATCATTTACTCATTTGCATCTTGTAACGAAAATTGCCATACGAATTATCGGGAATTAGCAATCAGTATTTTGAAATCTTGCAGCACGTCTATGCCAACAGTAATATGTGTACATATAACGTCTACCTCCTGGACTTACATACTTCGAATGTGAAGTTTCTGAAAAATACCCCAAACTGCGAAACTAGTTCTCCGAATTTTGGAAAAATGCTAATAAAGCAGCAAAAACTGTAAACGACTTTAATAGTCGAAAGTTTGATGGTAAAGTGTAGTGTGTTGGAAAAGCACAGAAAAAGAGAAAATTTGGTACTGGAAAACGAATTGAGCAAACTATGAAGGAGGCTGTGGACAAATTACAAAGACTAAACCTGCCTTCAAAGAATACAAATGATTCAGTATCTGCTGAAGTCATTAACGAATACCTTGCTCCTAACTCTAAACCTTCACAGACAAATCTTCTTCACCATCCGTTAATATTAGAAATTCTAAGATATTATCATATCTTTCATTATAAATATCTTCGATATTTCTGAAGATATCTTCATAACTATCATCATCCGAAATTGTTTATCTCTTCACGTTATCGGTGTTACATCATAAAAGAAACTATTTTAGTTTTTAAATTCTGAAACCTTCAAGTTTAAAATATGAATGTTTTGAAGTAGTGTTGGGAACTGAAGCATGAATTAGTATAATATAATGACACTTGATCAACGTGATTATATTACAGTAAGTCATGCTGAGTTTCTAATGGAACGTGATAAAGGTTCACAGATCACACCCTCATCATGAACCATGTTACATAACTCTTTCATTATATTTAACCTCTAAATATATCAAGAAAATATTTTTTCTTGATGATTCGGTCTTTTCCAGATATTCTGGTAATTTGACAAGTCAGATTGTGCTATTACCATTTTTTTCTTAGAACATTAGTTATGTTCATCTGAAACTTCATACCTACGAATTCTGGACCATTATCCGCTTGACTTAAGGTCGGGAAGAGAAAATGAAAGCATGAAGCTCCGAAATATAATGGAGAATATAAAACCCGATAACAACCCCGAAATTACAAACCGTGTATATCAATGCGTATAGCAATATAAAGACACGGGAGAATGAAAAACACTATAACCCCAAGGTAATAGTAGAAGAAAATAACTTCCTCTGGTGGCAGATGAAAAAGAAGAATGAAGGATACGATAGCTAGGAAAATATCAAGAATCAGAACTGGATTAAGCATTTTCACAATCTATTGGGAAGTATGAAATAAAAAAGAAGATTATAGGAGTGGTGAAAATAAATGAAACGGAAGAGGTCAATTTATAGCGAAAAATCAGACATATCAATCGAGGCAGATTACGCATTTAATCAAAGAAAATCCTAATTTCCGCAAATTCCGAAGAATCAAATCTTATATAGATTATGAAGATTTTCTATTCCTTAAATTCCGAAAATCAATCGTTAATACGTCAAAAGTTAAGATGAATCTCTATTCCCTCATTTCACTTTATTACGATAACTTCTCTCATACGCTTCGAGTAATTGGATTGTTTTATCCACATTATTCAACGGTGATAGAAATTCTATTTATCAACTCATATTCGTCATAAAAACATTTTTATTGTTAACCATGACGACCTCACTCAAATTTCGGGACGAAATTTCTTTAACGGAGAGATACTGTGATGACCCGGAAAATTTCGACTTATTTAAACCAATTCTCTATATGATTTAATATTTTCGACATGATAAACAATGAATTTTGACAAGTTTTAAAACTTTTGAAAATGATTTTTTATATAACGGTTGACCACCATGTTTGTCCAACGATTCACGAACGTCATAACATGTATTATATACATATTTTAATAAATATAAGAGTTTTCGATATATACGGAATCATGCAAATAATATTTATATACGAAATGATTAAAAATTTACTATTAAACGATGCTATTTCAAATTAAAATTTTTACGTATTAAGTCATTTTATTTTTATGATATAAATTTTGTATTTTTTTTAAGAAATGAAGTTAAATTAACAATGTACAATTTGTAAAGCACAACGTACAACGTGTAGCTTAAATAGTTGAATTTAAATTAATTCATTTACTATTTACATAAAAACGATATGATAGAAATTATTAATTATAAGTTACATAGAATACCCCTGAAGTATTTTATAAATACGACTTTTTAAAATTTTAAATTCATGATATTAATATGTCGACACGCTAGTGAACAAACAAGATGTGAGCTGGAAAATGATGCCATGCGATCGATTGGCAAAATGCCCATAAGCCCAAGCGATCGCATGGGCAGGTGGGACAGGTCTAGTCCTATAAATATCGAACGTTTCTGTTTTTCTGTATCCATCTATCTCACATCTATCTCTCAATATATATTATATTTATATTTATTATTATTATTATTATTATTATTATTATTATTATTATTATTATTATTATTATTATTATTATTATTATTATTATTAAGATTATTATTATTATTAATCTTAATATTATTAGTAGTATTATTATTAATTAGTATTATACATAAAATACTACGACGAGGTCATGAGCGTGTCACTTTCAAAATATGTTTTCGAGCGGGATAGAGCTAAGGAAATTATGGGTTATTGCCAAGGAGGTTATGGGTAATGTTCGGAGGTATATTTATGAATCAAATATAGTATTTATCATCTCCGTTATGCCTACGTACTTTCCTACAATATTGAATCTCAATATTGATACGTAAGCACTCATATTTTATCTTTTATATATTAATTGTGTATCCATGTCTAGTGCTCGAGTATATATATTTATACATACGTGTATGCTAAATTTCGTCATTAAACAGTTTATAATGAATCACGAATTAAATACATATATTACTGGTAAAAGGTATATGATATACATGTTTTTAGAAAGCTGGCGAAAAATCAATAACTTTTCATTTAGGAATCGCGTAATTTCGATGAACGAATTAAAAGATATGGACAACTGAATTATGATTAACGATAATTGGAATTGCTTTTGAATCTGCAATTAATATTTAAACAACTTGTTTGTAAGATTGATAAATTGGATTTTTGAGTATTACCAACTGAGTAAATGAATCCTTATATAAGGTACGTCTCGTTTTGTTGAACTATTGTCAAAATTGACTTTTTGAAATGACTTTGGATAACTTTTGTATGTCGATCTCGAGCATTAGGATTGTGATACACTATGACCAGACCTAGCTTGATAGACATTTATTGACCAACATATGTTCTCTAGGTTGAGATCTACGGTTAATTTTGCATTCCGAGTTTCAGTCACATTTTGGTGAACGACTTTATATGCTGCTAAGGTGAGTTTCATTTGCTCCCTTTTTAATTGCTTTTGCAATATATATTTTTGGGCTGAGAATACATGCAATATATTTTAAACGCAATGGATACAAGTACATACTTAATTCTACACTGAGTTTGAACCGAAAATCCCTTAGCTTTGGTAACTAGTAACTGCCGGTTATAAGAACTGGTGGGCGCGAATAGTGGTATATGGATCCATAGGGCTTGATATCCCCGTCCGAGCTAGAGCACTAGCCTTTTAACGGACGTATGCTATTTGAGAAACGTACACGTTGGTTGCGTGTATTATTAAGATGATTATACAAATGGTATAAATTATATATACGTTAAGTTTAGTTACCAGGGTGCTCAATTTTGTAGAATATTTTGATAAACGTTTCTGGATGAAACAACTGAAATCTTGTGATCCACCTTTATGTACAGATTATGCAAAACATTAAAACTATGAACTCACCAACCTTTGTGTTGACACTTGTTAGCATGTTTATTCTCAGGTTCCCTAGAAGTCTTCCACTGTTTGCTTATATGTTAGACAAGCTATGTGCATGGAGTCTTACATGGCATATTTTTCAAGGAAATGTTGCATTCACCAAATCATCACCATGTATCTTATTTTGACTGCATTGTCAACGGAAGTACTATTGTAAACTATTATTTATGGTGATTGTCTATATGTAGATATCATCATATGTCGAAAACCTTTGATTTAAATATTCATTTATGGTGTGCCTTTTCAAAAGAATGCAATGTTTACAAAACGTATCAAATAGAGGTCAAATACCTCGCAATGAAATTGATGAATGACGTGTTCGTCCATATGGATTTGGAGCGATCGTCACAGTAATCCAAGCAATTCCTCTGGAAAGACATCGGAAAATTCGTTCATAATTCGAACATCGTTCACACTATTCACCTCGATTTCTAATGTTTTCACATGTGCCAAAACAGCAAGACGTCCTTTCTTCATGATTTTTTGCGCCTTCATGCAACTAATGAGATTCAGTTTCGAGCTACATCTCTCTCCGTAAAAAATCAGTGGCTCACCGTCTCCGTGTGGTATACGAAGAGCTTTATCTCCACAGATAATGTCAGCCCTTATCTTGGTCAACCAGTCCATACCGACAATAACATCAAAGCTTCCCAACTTGATGGGTATCAAGTCAATTTCAAAATCCACACCAGCTATATTGATAATAGCTCCTCGGCTAATATGGTCAACTTTCTCAAGTTTTCCATTGGCTACCTCTACAAGCATACTCTCCTTTAAAGGAACTAACGACCAATTTATCTTATCGCAAAAGTGTCTACATACATAACTTCTATCGGCACTAGTATCAAATAGGACAGAAGCTAATAGATTGTTGATAGTGAATATACCTGTGACCAAGTCGGGGTTCTCACGAGCATCCCTTGCATTTACATTGAAAGCTCTGCCACGCGGTGGTCCGCTGTCCTTTCGCTTGTTGGGACACTCATTTCTGAAGTGGCCCGTTTGTCCGCATTCGTAACACTTTCTCGGTCCAGTGGGGTTCGGCTTTCCAGTCATGGTGGTGATCTTGCAGTCCCTGCCAATATGCCCGGTCTTTTTACACTTTTCACAAAAAACATTACAGTACCCGGTATGGTGCTTGTAGCACCTTACAGTACCCGTTATGGTGCTTGTAGCACCTCTTGCACTGTGGTAGAGTACCTTTGTAGTTGGGGTTCGAGTTGGTGTTCGGATTGGGATTCCCACAGTTGTTGTTTCCTTTGAAACCCTCATGTCACTTCACCGGGTTTTGATCATAGGCTCTACCCTTGTTGTTATCCTACTTTCGCTTATCACTACTACCCGCTTCGAACTTAGCCTTTTCCGGTTCATCGATGATGATTTGGTTCATTAAAGTGTGCGCCATGCGCATTGCTTCCGGGACATTGGGTGGCTTAGACGAGGTGACATTTCCCTTAATGGACTTAGGAAGTCCCCACAAGTATCTCTCCATACGCTTGAATTCCGGGGTGACCATGGTAGGACACATCAGGGCTAATTCTAGATACCTCTGGTTGTAACCATCGAGGTCGTTTCCCACAACCTTCAACTGCATAAACGCAATCTCCATCTTCTGGATCTCTGTCCTAGGGCAATATTCCTCAATCAGGGCCCCTTTGAATTCCTCCCATGGGGTAGCAAACGCCTCATCAATACCCTTTGCTTATGCCAGTGTGTTCCACCAAGTTAGTGCGCCGTCAGACAGCGTACATGAAGCAAACTTGGTTTTGTTCGCCTCTAGGCAGTTACTAACTCGAAACACAGATTCTAATTTCTCAAACCACCTAGTGAGACTGATAATGCTAAAAACGAACATATATTTCATAGCATTATTCCTCAAGAAAGACAAGCTTTTAGTTGCAATTGTTCTATTTACAAGTGATATTCGTTTAAATAATAAAAGGTGAAGACAAAAGACAGATTCGACGAATTGAAGACGCAAACGACCAAAAAGCTCAAAAGTACAAAAGACAATCAAAGAGGTTCCAATTATTGATAAGAAACGTCTCGAAATTACAAGAGTACAAGATTCAAAAAGCAAAGTACAAGATATTAAATTGTACGCAAGGACGTTCGAAAATCCGGAACCGGGACCAGAGTCAACTCTCAACGCTCGACGCAACGGACTAAAAATTACAAGTCAACTATGCACATAAATATAATATAATATTTAAATTATTCTTATAATTATTTAATATATTATATTTATATTTAAAACCGTCGGCAAGAAAGACTCCAAAAGGGACTGAGCTGTAATTTCAATCTCCGCGACTCGCGGAGTTTGAAGGCCAAAAATGCCGCGAGTCGCGGAGCCCCAAAAGTTGAAAATCCCTATAAAAGCAAACGAATTCTGATCGAAAAAAAATCACCAAAAATCCATCCATCTCTCTATCTATATCGTAATATTTATATTTATTTATATTTTAATTTTAATTATAATTCTAATAATAAGGGTATGTTAGCGAATGTTGTAAGGGTGTAAGTCGAAACTCTGTCCGTGTAACGCTACGCTATTTTTAATCATTGTAAGTTATGTTCAACCTTTTTATATTAATGTCTCGTAGCTAAGTTATTATTATGCTTATTTAATCCGAAGTAATCATGATGTTGGGCTAATTACTAAAATTGGGTAATTGGGCTTTGTACCATAATTGGGGTTTGGATAAAAGAACGACACTTGTGGAAATTAGACTATGGGCTATTAATGGGTTTTATATTAACTAAACAATACCTTGTTAATTTAATATACAAACTTATAATTTGACATATTTATATATAACCACATACGCTTGACTGGGTACGGTAGGCGGGATATCTATAAATACCAATAATTATTCATTTTACCGGACACGGAACTGGATTAATAGTTAATAGACTTGTTGAAACAGGGGTGAATTACATTCAAGGGTAATTGGTGTAATTGTTAACAAAGTAGTAAAACCTTGGTTTACACGCAGTCGATAACCTGGTGTATTCATTAAACAAAGTATTAAAACCTTGTTACAATTTGAATCCCCAATTAGTTAGAATATTTGACTTCGGGAATAAGAATAATTTGACGAAGGCTTTCGCTCTTTATATTTATGACTGATGGACTATTATGGACAAATCCGTATGGACATATTAAATAATCCAGGACAAAGGACAATTAACCCATGGGCAATAAAACTAAAATCAACACGTCAAACATCATGATTACGGAAGTTTAAATAAGCATAATTCTTTTATTTCATATTTAATTTCCTTTATTTTATATTTAATTGCACTTCTAATTATCGCATTTTTATTTATTGTTATTGTATTTAATTGCACTTTTAATTATCGTACTTTTTAATTATCGCAAGTTTATTTTATCGCACTTTTATTATTCGCAATTTCATTATCGTTATTTACTTTATGCTTTAATTTAAGTCTTGTATTTATTTTCAATATTTTACATTTGGTTTTAACTGCGACTAAAGTTTTAAAATCGACAAACCGGTCATTAAACGGTAAAAACCCCCCTTTATAACAATAATATTACTTATATATATATTTGTATTTTTATAAAAGTAACTAATATAGCGTTAAGCTTTGTTTAAAAAGATTCCCTGTGGAACGAACCGGACTTACTAAAAACTACACTACTGTACGATTAGGTACACTGCCTATAAGTGTTGTAGCAAGGTTTAAGTATATCCATTCTATAAATAAATAAATATCTTGTGTAAAATTATATCGTATTTAATAGTATTTCCTACTAAAATTTAATAGTATTTTATATACACCTCGCGAAACATCAAGTTATTTTTGGCGCCTCTGCCGGGGAACCTTCTTAAACGCCGGAAGCGCAACGCTAATATAACATATAAAAAAAAATATTTTTATTTTACTTTTATTAAAATTCATTTTTATAAAAATACGTTTTAAATATTAGAAAAAATATAAAAAGAAAAATAAAAATATAAATATTTTTAAGATTTTGTTAAATATTTAAGTTTTATAAAGTATCTTTAGTTTGTAAAAATATAAGTTTTTATTATATATAACTTTTAGATTATAAAACAGAAAATTAAAAAACATAAAAATAAATAAAAATAAATAAAAAGAAAAACGCGTCGAATTTTAAATATCCTGTCAGTTGAAAACTGGAAGCCCGCGACTCGCGAGGTTTAATGCCTCGATTACCGAAACTCGCAGAGTAACTCTGACACGCGACAGAACCCTAATTCAGCATTAATTACGAATTATTATTATAATTATTATTATAAAACCCTAATTAGGTTTTAATTAAATATTTATTTTAGTTTTTATTATTATTTTGTATATTTTGTTTAAATTAGTTTAATTAATTTATAAAATTAGTAGTTTTAAAAAATAAATAATATAAAAATAATATTTTTATAAAAATTGTACTTTTTACAACTTTTTGTATATTTTTATATTTTGTCCCTTTTTAATCGTTTTAGCGTAATATTTGTATTTTTAGCTAGTTTTTAGTTTTGAACTCAGTTTTTGCCATAGTTATTTTTACTTCTAGATTTTTAGGCTTTGCCGTAAAATCCCTTATGTGCTTTTTCTTTAGACTAAGATTTAGGTACTTTAGAATTTTGCGACGTTTTTTTTTAAGTTTTAGTTTCTTTTTAAGTTATTTCCATTTGGGATTTAGTTTTCCTGTAAGCTTTAATATTTTTAGACGACTTTTACCTATGTATCAATTATCATTCCAATTAGTAATCTCAATTTGCGATTATAATTTTAAGTTAGTTGTAGTAATAAGGTTAGGTTAGTCAAGTATTTTTAAGTTTTATAAGTTTCTTTTATAGCGTTAAGCTTTGTTTAAAGATTTTCCTTGTGGAACGAACCGGACTTACTAAAAACTACACTACTGTACGATTAGGTACACTGCCTATAAGTGTTGTAGCAAGGTTTAAGTATATCCATTCTCTAAATAAATAAATATCTTGTGTAAAATTGTATCATATTTAATAGTATTTCTTGTAAAATTTAATAGCTATTTTATATACACCTCGCGACACATCAAGTATTTTTGGCGCCGCTGCCGGGGAATCGCTTAAAAGCCGGAAGCGCAACGCTAATATAAAAAAAAAGATTTTTAGTTTACTTTTATTAAAATTCGTTTTTATAAAAATACGTTTTAAATAAGCGAAAATATAAAAAGAAAAACAAAAATATAAGTATTTTTAAGATTTTGTTAAATATTTAAGTTTTATAAAGTTTCTTTATTTTTATATAAGTTTTATTTAAGTATTTTGTTTTTATTTAAAACATATAAAAAAAATTTAATATATATAAATCTATTTTTAAGATATTTTTTAAATTATAAAGTAGTTCTATTTTTATTTAAGTTTTTAAATATAAGTTTTTATTATATAAATATTTTGATATAAATAGAAAATATAAAACAGAAAAAAAAAAAACCTCAAATTTCAAAACTGTACCAGAGTTGAATTTTGGAACCCCGCGACTCGCGGGGTTTGCTGCTTGGAATACCGCAACTCGCGGAGCCACCCTGACACGCGCCTGACAGAACCCTAATCTGCATTAAATACGGAGTATTATTAATTATTATTAATTAATTTGTATTTAGGGTTAAATATTTAATTAATTTAGTATTTAATTTAAGTTTTAATTAATTTATGTATTTAGTTTAATTAGTTTAATTAAATTGTAAAATTAATAGTTTTAATAAATAAATAATATAAAAATAATATTTTTATAAAAATTGTATTTTTTTACAACTTTTTGTATATTTTTATATTTTGTCCCTTTTTAATCGTTTTAGCGTAATATTTGTATTTTTAGCTCATATTTAGTTTTAAACTTAGTTTTTACTATAGTTATTTTTACTTCTAGATTTTTAGGCTTTGCCGTAGAATTCCTTAAATGCTTTTTCTTTAGACTAAGATTTAGGTGCTTTGGAATTTTGCGACGCCTTTTTAAGTTTTAGTTTCTTTTTAAGTTATTTCCATTTGGGATTTAGTTTTTCCTGTAAGCTTTAATATTTTTAGACGACTTTTACCTATGTATCAATTATCATTCCAATTAGTAATCTCAATTTGCGATTATAATTTTAAGTTAGTTGTAGTAATAAGGTTAGGTTAGTCAAGTGTTTTTAAGTTTTATAAGTTTCTTTTATTTTTTTTTCCGTCACCTTTTATTTTTCAACTATTTTTCTTTTTCGATCTTTTTCCGACGCGCTCTTTTTCTTTCTTATTTCTCGCTATTCTAGTTTTAGGACATAGATTTTTATTCTACTTCTTATCTAAATTTCTTAAAATTACGAAAATTTATTTTAAGTGGTTAAATTGATAGACATCAAAATTTTCTGGTTCGTAGTAATAGTTGGATTTGTACGTGGACCGGGTTATTGGAGCCAAACAGTCCTCAATTATATTGAGACCAAACGAATCCTGCCCCTCTGCTGCATCTTTTGGCTATTCGAAACGTGAGCAAAATCAGAAAAGTCTATTGATTGGATAACTTATTATAATTTTTCTTTCCTTTTAAAAACTAATAGGATATTCAGTGAATGCACCGAGCAAGACGTTCACCACCTTTTGTACGTTCACCACCTCTAACTAGATCAAGACATTTAGCAAATATTACCGCCGTTGATTTTTCTTTAGAATCGTCATCCTGTCGACCAAGTACTCCAGTTCAAATTTCCGATAATCCATTTTTTGAACCCGACCTCACAATTGAGAATCCGGATAATATTCAGGAACGATTCGTAGATCCTGAACCACTAAACTTTCCTCCGGAACCACCAATCATTCAAACAGAGATTGTTGAGGAACGAACCATTAAATCAGAATCCTCTAGTGATTCCGATTCAACAAATTCAATTATGGAGAATCTGGAACCTTTAAGTATGGAAGACCGAATGAGAGCAAAACGCACTGGCCAAGGTCACGCAATTACTCATCCAGACATTAATGCGCCAGATTATGAAATCAAAGGACAAATTCTACACATGGTGACTAATCAATGCCAATTTAGTGGTGCGCCGAAGGAAGATCCAAATGAACATTTACGTACCTTTAATAGGATCTGCACACTATTTAAAATCCGAGAAGTGGAGGATGAACAGATATATCTCATGTTATTTCCCTGGACTTTAAAGGGAGAAGCCAAAGATTGGTTGGAATCGTTACCTGAAGGGGCGATTGATACATGGGATGTTTTAGTTGAAAAATTTCTTAAACAATTCTTTCCTGCATCTAAAGCCGTAAGACTTCAAGGAGAAATTGTTACGTTCACACAGAAACCAAATGAAACTCTATATGAGGCGTGGACAAGATTTGGAAAGTTATTAAGAGGATGTCCGCAACATGGTTTAGACACCTGTCAAATAGTACAAATATTCTACCAAGGATGCGACATCACTACAAGGAAAGACATAGATATAGCAGCTGGTGGTTCTATTATGAAGAAAACCGAAACTGATGCTTACAAAATTATTGATAACACTGCTTCCCACTCACATGAGTGGCACCAAGAAAAAGATATCGTTAGATCATCTAAAGCAGCTAGAGCCGATCCTAGCCATGACTTAGATTCCATTTTCGCAAAGATAGATGCTGTCGATAGACGAATGGAAAAGATGACTAAAGATATTCACTCAATACGAATTAGTTGTGAGCAGTGTGGAGGACCACATTTGACAAAAGATTGTCTCAGTATTGAATTAACAATGGAACAAAGAGAGAATATTTCATACATAAACCAAAGGTCTGGAAATAATTATCAGAATAATTATCAACCGCCAAGACCGATTTACAATCAAAACCAGAATTATAACAGAAATATTCCATACAACAACCAACAAGGTCCTAGCAATCAACAAGTATCCAATAATACTCACAATCAGCAAAGACCTAATTTTCAAAACAAACCACCACAACAAACCGATGATAAAAAGCCGAATTTAGAAGATATGATGACGAAGCTAGTTAAAACTCAAACGCAGTTTTTCACATCTCAAAAACAAACCAATGAACAAAATGCTCAAGCATTTAGAAATCAACAAGCTTCTATTCAAAATTTGGAACAAGAAGTAAGTAACCTAGCAAGGTTAATAGGTGAAAGAAAACCGGGAAGTCTACCTAGTGATACAAATGCTAACCCCCGGAATGAAACAGCTAAAGCCATTACCACAAGAAGTGGTACAACACTTAAACCACCTGAAATACCTGTAACTTCTGATGAAGCTATTCCTACTCCACAAGAACCACAACCTGATCAAGATAAGGAAAATGAACCGGTAGTTGAAAAGGTTAATGAAGATAACACAGTTAAGGATAAACCTTATGTTAAACCATACCAACCACCACTTCTTTATCCGAGTAAAATGAAGAAAGAGAAACTTGAAGCCGAGCAATCCAAATTCTTGGATATGTTTAAACAGATAAATGTAAATCTTCCTTTCATTGATGTGATTTCAGGAATGCCTAGATATGCTAAATTCTTGAAAGATCTAATCTCAAATAGAAAGAAAATGGAAGAACTCTCGGCTGTTACTATGAATGCTAATTGTTCAGCAGTGCTGTTGAATAAGATACCAGAAAAACTATCTGATCCAGGAAGTTTCACAATTCCATGTTTTCTGGGTAGTCTTAGTTCAATAGAAGCATTAGCAGATTTAGGTGCTAGTATAAATCTAATGCCGTATTCACTATACGCTAAACTAGACCTTGGAGAATTGAAACCAACCAGAATAAGCATACAACTAGCCGATAGATCAATAAAATATCCTAGAGGGATAATGGAGAACATGCTAGTTAAAGTTGGTACTTTAGTATTTCCAGTAGATTTTGTTGTTTTGGACATGGAAGAAGATTCTCAAGTTCCTCTCATATTAGGAAGACCATTCTTAAACACGGCTAAAGCAATGATAGACGTGTTCGGTAAGAAATTGACCCTAAGTATAGAGGATGAGAGTGTTACCTTTTTAGTTGATAGAGCAATGCAACAACCACAATCTGCAGATGATACATGTTATTATATTCAAACTATAGATGCACATGCAGAATTGTTAGAAGAATTTCCAGAATTACAAGGAACAGGAGAATGTTCTTTAGGAGAAGGTAATGAACCAATTGATGAAGCTAAAATGTTAGCTACACTTATAGCTAATGGATATGAACCAACAACAGAAGAAATTCAAATGCTAAAAGAAGAAGACAGATATCGATATAAATCATCGATAGAAGAACCTCCAAAATTAGAGTTAAAGCCACTTCCAAACCATTTGGAATACGCTTATTTACATGGTGAATCTGAATTACCTGTAATAATATCGTCTTCTCTTACTGAAAATGAGAAATCACAACTCATTTCTGTGTTGAAAGCTCATAAACCAGCCATTGCATGGAAGATTCATGATATTAAAGGAATAAGTCCTTCGTATTGCACACATAAAATCCTTATGGAAGAAGGTCATAAAACGTATGTGCAACGCCAACGAAGACTAAATCCTAATATGCAAGATGTAGTTAAGAAAGAGATTATTAAACTGCTAGATGCAGGTCTAATTTATCCAATCTCTGATAGTCCATGGGTAAGCCCAGTTCAATGCGTGCCTAAGAAGGGTGGCATGACTGTCATTACAAATGAGAAAAATGAGCTTATTCCTACTAGGACTGTAACAGGATGGCGTGTGTGTATTGATTATAGAAAATTAAATGACGCCACCAGAAAAGATCACTTTCCCTTACCTTTCATTGATCAAATGTTGGAAAGATTAGCCGGAAATAGTTACTATTGTTTCCTAGATGGATTTTCTGGATATTTTCAAATTCCAATAGCAACCGAAGATCAAGAGAAAACCACGTTCACGTGCCCTTATGGTACTTTTGCTTACAAACGCATGCCATTTGGACTTTGTAACATCCCTGCAACCTTTCAAAGGTGTATGATGGCGATTTTTCATGACATGATAGAAGAATGCATGGAAGTATTCATGGATGACTTTTCAGTCTTCGGTGATACATTTGAATCATGTCTAGTTAATCTTGAACGAATGATAATTAGATGCGAAAAATCAAATCTAGTACTTAATTGGGAGAAAAGCCATTTCATGGTTAAAGAAGGCATCGTTCTTGGACATAAAATTTCAAAAGAAGGAATTGAAGTGGATAGAGCTAAAGTAGATGTAATTGCTAAACTTCCACATCCCACCAATGTTAGAGGAGTTAGGAATTTTCTAGGGCATGCCGGTTTTTACCGACGTTTCATAAAAGATTTTTCTAAAATTGCCACTCCTATGAATAAACTCCTAGAAAAGGATGTGCCATTCATCTTTTCAGATGAATGTATCAAATCTTTTAATATTCTTAAAGAAAAACTTACTAATGCACCGATCATGATAACACCAAATTGGAATCTACCATTTGAACTAATGTGCGATGCAAGTGATTTTGCAATGGGAGCCATTTTAGGACAAAGGATTGAAAAACGATTTCAACCTATATATTATGCTAGTAAGACATTACAAGGAGCACAAACGAACTATACAACTACTGAAAAAGAACTCCTTGCTATTGTCTTTGCTTTTGACAAATTTCGATCATATCTCGTTCTAGCAAAAACGGTGGTCTATACCGACCATTCTGCTCTTAGATACCTATTTTCAAAACAAGATGCTAAACCAAGACTAATCCGTTGGATCTTACTCTTACAAGAGTTTGATATCGAAATCCGAGATAAAAGAGGAGCAGAAAATCTCGCCGCTGATCATCTTTCTCGTCTTGAAAATCCCGAATTAGAAGTTCTAAATGAATCGGCCATACAAGACAACTTTCCTGATGAATATCTATTGAAGATAGATTATAATGAAATCCCATGGTTTGCAGACTATGCAAACTACTTAGTATGTGGATTCCTTGAAAAAGGATTATCGTACCAAAGACGAAAGAAATTCTTCAGTGATATAAAACACTATTTTTGGGAAGATCCACATTTGTTTAAAAGTTGTCCCGATGGAATAATACGCCGATGTGTATTTGGAGATGAAGCTAGTAAAATTTTAAACCATTGTCACACAGGACCAACAGGAGGGCATTATGGGCCTCAACTAACAGCAAGAAAAGTTTATGATGCTGGATTCTATTGGCCTACAATTTACAAAGACGCACACCTTCTTTGCAAATCCTGTGATGCATGTCAAAGGGCCGAAAAAATAAGTCAACGTGATGAAATGCCACAAAATGTCCTCCAAGTATGTGAAGTATTTGACATTTGGGGTATTGAATTTATGGGTCCATTTCTAAAATCTCATAATAATCTATATATACTCGTAGCCATTGATTATGTATCTAAATGGGCGGAAGCACAAGCTCTCCTAACTAACGATGCACGAGTTGTAGTCAACTTTTTAAAACGTCTTTTTGCAAGGTTTGGAACACCGAAAGCTTTAATAAGTGATCGGGGTACTCATTTCTGTAATAATCAACTTGAGAAAGTTCTTAAAAGATATGGAGTAACTCATAAAATCTCCACCGCATATCATCCACAAACAAGTGGACAAGTTGAAAATACCAACCGAGCTTTAAAACGTATTCTAGAGAAAACCGTAGGATCAAATCTGAAGGAATGGTCCATTAAATTGGAGGATGCACTCTGGGCTTTTAGAACAGCCTACAAAACTCCAATTGGAACCACACCTTTTAGACTTGTTTATGGAAAAGCATGTCATCTTCCAGTAGAAATTGAACACAAAGCATTTTGGGCTTTGAAGACATGTAATCTTGATTTATATGAAGCCGGACGTCTACGATTAAGTCAACTAAACGAATTAGAAGAATTAAGGCATGAAGCATACGAAAATTCGTTAATCTATAAAGAAAGAACGAAGAAATGACATGATAAAAGAATCAGAAGTTCAAAAGAATTTAAAGAAGGAGACAAAGTTCTTCTTTTCAATTCACGATTCAAGCTATTTCCTGGAAAATTGAAATCAAGATGGTCTGGACCATTCATAGTTAAAAGAGTTTTTCCATACGGAACAGTAGAATTAATAAATTCAAATGGAATTGAATTTAAAGTTAATGGTCACAGAGTTAAACATTACATACATGGTCCGATGGAAGTTGACAATGAAGTTAATCACAATTTCGATACCACAGCTAACTAAGTGTGGGGAGAATCAAGTCTTTAAAGGGGTTTATGTATTTCTGTTAGAGTTAGATTGTCTGTTTTCGTGTAGTTCTCGAAAATGGAACCCGAATAGTCTTTCCCTAGCAGACCCTAAAGAACTAGTCTTCTCCCCCCATTCTGAATTTTTTTTTTTTTAGGAAATGAAGACTGCCTGTGAACTAAACCATGGACTAATGCTACACGCTTTGATCACTAAACGTAATAATGACACACTTCCGAGTGAAATAGTATCAGTAATCAGAGAAAGAATGGACGGAGTTAGAAAAGAATCCAGATGCGAAGATAATAAGTTACAATTTGGTAAAGGAAAATCAAAATCCGCAGCGAAAAGAAGAGCACGACACCTAGAAAGATGTCACAAATGCGGAAAATGATCACATGGAGGTAAATGTTCAAATAATCAAACCTATTCAAACACCAAATTTGTTACTTTATGCAGAGACGGACCGTTCGTATGTTTAGAAGAAAAAACACTGAATGCTCGAGGTTACGCCTATGTAGCCATGGAAAACCAATTAAACCGACTATCTTATGAATGGGATAGATCATATAACTAAGAAATCTATTTCACAGGTATGTTTGTACAGTTTTTATTTTTTTTTTATTTTTAACCTTTTGATAATAAACGCTAATTTGTTCGATAAAAAGTATTAAATTGGTATTGAATAAAATTAGGTTTGGCGACCGAAATTATTGATATCATTCAAAAATTTATTACATCACTGCGAAATTTAACGTTTATTCTTGAGGTATAAATATCTTTAATCAATCAACCCAAAATATTTCAAAAATTCGTCATGAGTTAAATTAGGTCTTGGAACCGAAGTTACTTTACTGAAAAGAGGGGCGCATATTTTTGATAATATTTGATTGATTAAAGTGGGATAAAAAGCCAAAAAGATTTTTAATTTTATTTTTACCATGTTTTTAAAATTAATATTTAAATCTTAAATTAATATTGTAAACTTTGTAAAAACAATATATTTAAAATTGTAAATATTTGAAAAATTAATATAAGTTTGGTTTGAATTTATAATATGAATTTTTAAATTAAGTTTGGTGTGAATTTTTAATTTTTAAAATATGAATTTTTAATTTTATCAATTTCAACTTTTAAGTTTGGTGTGAATTTTTAATATTAATTTTGAATTTTATATTTAAATTGTGTGAATTTAAAAACAAAAATTTACTTTATCTCATTAAGTTAAAAATATGATTTTTAAAATTCGTCGTAAGTTGAAGACTAGGTCGTTGAACCGAATTTGCTTTACCCGAGGGAGGGACGAGAACTTTTATTATCATTATTTTTAATCTTATTGAATTAAAGTATGCCAAAAACATTAAAAAAACCCAAAAATCTTAGCTTTTAAAACAATCACTACAAAAAGACAAATTTTAAAATTCTGTCAAAGGACGGACTAGGACATCGATCCGAAACGACCTCGTCCTAAATAACAAGGGAAACAAAATTTTAAAATTAATTAATTGTTTTAATTAGTATAAGTTATAAAAAAAAAAAAAATACCAAACTCCGCGACTCGCGGAGTTTGAAGGGTCCAAACACCGCGAGTCGCGGGAGGACCAATTTACAGAAAAAAAATATAGCTGAACGAACAGCTCAAACCAACCCACAAAAACAGAAAACACTGCGAAATAACAGCGAAAAACCCCGAAAAATACACCCCAAATTCACAATTTTTGACCGTTAATCACCAAATCTTTTACTAAAATCATGTTGAGAAGGATGCTATCTAGGAATTACTCAAGAAAAATGGTAAATTTCTACACCTAAACACCATTTAATCCGAAATTTGTGTTCTTGAGCAATTTTTTCCCCAATTTGATTTTGATGCTTTTTAGTGTAATTAGGCTTAAATTATTTATGTATTATGCTTGTATAACCTAGATTGATGCTATTTAACTCGATTAGAAGCCTTAAACTTCAAATTTTGAGTAATCTAGGGTTTGTGTTCTTGAGCAAATTTGGGGCTTTTTGATATAAACAGGTTATGGCCGATTTTTGTCATGAATTGTTGCTAAATTAAGTAGTGTAACATGTCTAGGTAGTTAAATGATCCAAACTTTGAGCCTAAACATGATTTTGAAAATTAAAGTGGACTTTTTCAAGTCTAAAATTCATGAACTTGATTTTTGAGAGATAATGCCAACTGAAACTTGTTTAATTACTAGTAATGATTATTTTGACATGTTATTTGAGTTAAATGCTTATGAACTTGGCGAACATTTTCGTATATGCTTATTTGAAAAAGTGTAGATTTGATAAAAATGTGAAAATGAGCTTAAGTTTGATATAAATTGATCATGTCATTGTAATTATTTTGATTGATGATTTTGCTGACACTAATGCATATTTGGATGCACAAAAATTGTGTTTTATGTGTTTTGCAGACTGAAAGGGGTGAATCTTCATCCCAAGCTCGCAATGCTCCTGCTGAGAATGCGGAACAACAGGAGGTGGATAACTACTATAAGCAAGATATACCTCATCCAGTCATGACCATTTCTGATATGCACTTGGAAGAGTTGCACCCGAACCTGAGATTTGACAGACTTTGGATAGATTATCCAAAATACCAAAGGGGTTTGCATACTCTTCATTCTAAAGTTGTTAAGGTACCTAGGGTCATAGAATGGGGACCCTTAGAAGCTGTAGAATTGGCCGGGCCAATTAGGGAATTACTTGTACAGAGGTATGGTAATTCTACTTTTAATGACTGGGTACGTTTATTCACCATGCGTAGACCTGTATATAAAGTATGGTGTGAAGAATTGTTGTGTAGTATAGAATTAAATGATCGGGTATCTAGTTTAACCGACCGATCATTTATTAGATTTTTGTTAGGAGGTTCGATGCGCCACATGTCTTTACTAGACATGGCTCAGGCTTTACGTATATATACGCCTGAGGAGTTAGCATCTGCTGATTGTAGAGGGTTGATACTAAACGGTAGAAAGATAGATGAAAATTTTGATACACACGGTGTATGGAGTCAAATGACAAGCCATCACCGATTCAAAGGGGGAAATTACTCTTATTTGGATATAGATAGATCCGAATTAAGAGTGATTCATAGGTTTTTAGCTAATTCGATTACACAAAGAGGTAAGAACAAGGAAAAGGTAAATGAACAGGATTTGTTTTACCATATGTGTATTCGAGACCCACAAAGCGCTGTAAGTATACCGTATTGTGTGGGTTATTATTTATCAGCTATGGTTAGGGGGATGAGACCGCATAGCATAATAGGAGGTGGTATTTTTATTACTTTGATTGCTGAATATCTCGGTGTGGATATAAGTCGGGGGGGATTATTAGTCGAAGAACCAGAACCCCGCGATACTATAGGTTTAAATGTATACCATGGTGCGAAAGTTTTGAAGAGGCAAAATAACGCCGCAGTACAATACCATGGTAGACATCCACAGGTTGAGAGAAACCAACAGCAAGGTAATGTAGGAGGGGGAAATGAGATGCAAGAAATGCAAAGGTTTATAGCTTCACAGGAGTACGAAAATGCTAGACAGAGAGCATTTGAAGATTGGCAAGTTCATCAGAACCAAATCATAGCTCATTGCCAACATATAGGTAGAAACTATATTCCTACACCAAAACCCATATTCCCTCCCTGGTCTATAGAGATGCAGCCACCGTATCCTACGTATAACCCTGCCGAAGCATTCTATAGCACCTATGGTTATGCCTGGAACCCCTATTGGTACCAGTATCATCCCTAGTCTACTTAGTTTTATTTATTTTGTAATTTGTAATGTTGATACGTTTAATACTTATGTTAATATTGTAATAGTTTTTATAATTTTCTAACTTTTATTCTTAGATTTTAATAATTTTTGAATGTGGGGTAATATACCAAACTTCAAAAATATGTATATATGTTTGCAGTTTATCTTATGTACACAACAGGGTAAAACAACGCATTTTCAAAGACTGGCATTAAGTTCAGCAAAAGCAACTAATTTTGACGACAAGATGCAAAATATATGTGAAATAACAACAAGACGGAATGAACAAATGATGTGCACCATTTATCATTCAGCAAACAAACGCCAATATATTTGGAAACTTTGGTAAAAATTTAATCATTTTCACACAAATCACCCTCAATAATTTAAATTGTTACTGATTTCTTGCAAATGAGGGCATTGCAAGATCTTAAGTGTGGGAAGGGGTTAAATTCTTTCGAATTTTAAAATTTTTACTTTAAACACTGGGTTACCATTAAAAATACTAGTAAAGCAGTAGTTGTATTAGAATCTAGTGCTCTCTGATAATAAAGAACAGCCCTAGTCTTATATACTGACTACCCAATTCTAGTAAAATTTTAAAAAAATTTCAATTAAATGAACTCAAAATCATGTTTATACATATTTATGAACGATAAAACTAGGTTTTAACACCGAAATTATTGTTACCTCAGAAAGGACATAAATTGAGAAACAAACCAAAATGTTAAAATTCATTTAAAATGGAATAGAGGACGATAAAAAGGAAAATAAAAGCCAAGTGTGGGAAAATTTATCAAGTTATCTTAAACATATGTCACATATATCTGTAACAAATAACTGAAAATACTTTTGCTTTGGACTAAACTAAACTGTTTTACCCGATGAAAGAAAAGAAGAGATGGATCTACACGATGAATCAATTCCATCATTAAAAGGAAGTAAAGTCTTCCGAAAAAGAAACGCGCTTCTTGATTTAGGTCAAGAAGTTGTCGTCCAGACCAGCTGTAGGTTGACGAAAAATCTAGAAAAGTCATCACTAAAATCAGCAAGAAATCCACGGACCTCAGCATTAAACAGGGTCGCCAAGTGGTCAGATTTATCCTAACCATGAGAAGGATTTATCTCGTACAATGGGGGGGCACCAAGCAAATTAGCTGGATAAGACTAATGAATCAGATCCCCAGAAAGGATAATCTCCTTAAAAGATCAAAAATCAGCTTTTAAGACTGATATTACTCAATCCTTGAGATTGACCTTAAAGATTGAGAATTACAAACTCATGGAATTCAATGATATCTAAACTCGAGCTTGAACGAGAAAATATTTTGATCAAAATTACAAACCGATTTGTTTTCTGAAAACCCTATTTTCAATGCGTTCATTACCATTGAACGTAAAATCCTAGGAATTCACCTGAAATTCATTAGGTCACCTGAACTAAATCGGGTGTCAACCGTAAGAACGGTGGTTGCATAGCATGGTCAAAGACAGGACCTTGTGCCAGACCGAAAAATTATAAGGGTGAGCTTTACTATTGCTCCTACCAAGGATAGTAATTGCGTCCGATACGTTATAGACCATAATTAAAAGCATGTCAGGGGACATTGCCTAAACAGTTGCTTGTTCAACGCTTTCCTTTACAACCGGACGGTAGTTTACCGAAAAGTAATATACGGGACAAGTAAACTGGACATGTTACTTTCCAAATACAAGGTTAGCAAGTGGGTGACACAAAACCATAAGTTTTGAGCTAAAATTTTCAAATCTGAAACCCACCAAACCCACAAAAATATTTTGCAAACACCGGTAAAGGGTTATTCCGGAAAACTTATCTAGGGTAAAAACTAGATTTAATTTTCAAAAGATCAAATGTTTTCATAAAGATCCAATTTCCTTAATGGATCTAAATTTTTATAGTCAAGAGGGACTGTAAACCATATCGTTACTACCATTGTTTATACCGCCATATAGAAATCACTGATGTACAAAGTGTGAAGAATAAAGAAGTGATTCTTGTATTTCAAGACGATATTGCTTGAGGACAAGCAACGCTCAAGTGTGGGAATATTTGATAATGCTAAAAACGAACATATATTTCATAGCATTATTCCTCAAGAAAGACAAGCTTTTAGTTGCAATTGTTCTATTTACAAGTGATATTCGTTTAAATAATAAAAGGGGAAGACAAAAGACAGATTCGACGAATTGAAGACGCAAACGACCAAAAAGCTCAAAAGTACAAAAGACAATCAAAGAGGTTCCAATTATTGATAAGAAACGTCTCGAAATTACAAGAGTACAAGATTCAAAACGCAAAGTACAAGATATTAAATTGTACGCAAGGACGTTCGAAAATCCGGAACCGGGACCAGAGTCAACTCTCAACGCTCGACGCAACGGACTAAAAATTACAAGTCAACTATGGACATAAATATAATATAATATTTAAATAATTCTTATAATTATTTAATATATTATATTTATATTTAAAACCGTCGGCAAGAAAGACTCCAAAAGGGACTGAGCTGTAATTTCAATCTCCGCGACTCGCGGAGTTTGAAGGCCAAAAATGCCGCGAGTCGCGGAGCCCCAAAAATTGAAAATACCTATAAAAGCAAACGAATTCTGATCGAAAAAAAATCACCAAAAATCCATCCATCTCTCTATCTATATCGTAATATTTATATTTATTTATATTTTAATTTTAATTTTAATTATAATTCTAATAATAAGGGTATGTTAGCGAATGTTGTAAGGGTGTAAGTCGAAACTCTGTCCATGTAATGCTACGCTATTTTTAATCATTGTAAGTTATGTTCAACCTTTTTATATTAATGTCTCGTAGCTAAGTTATTATTATGCTTATTTAATCCGAAGTAATCATGATGTTGGGCTAATTACTAAAATTGGGTAATTGGGCTTTGTACCATAATTGGGGTTTGGATAAAAGAACGACACTTGTGGAAATTAGACTATGGGCTATTAATGGGTTTTATATTAACTAAACAATACCTTGTTAATTTAATATACAAACTTATAATTCGACGTATTTATATATAACCACATACGCTTGACTGGGTACGGTGGGCGGGATATCTATAAATACCAATAATTATTCATTTTACCGGATACGGAACTGGATTAATAGTTAATAGACTTGTTGAAACAGGGGTGAATTACATTCAAGGGTAATTGGTGTAATTGTTAACAAAGTAGTAAAACCTTGGTTTACACGCAGTCGATAACCTGGTGTATTCATTAAACAAAGTATTAAAACCTTGTTACAATTCGAATCCCCAATTAGTTGGAATATTTGACTTCGGGAATAAGAATAATTTGACGAAGGCTTTCGCTCTTTATATTTATGACTGATGGACTATTATGGACAAATCCGTATGGACATATTAAATAATCCAGGACAAAGGACAATTAACCCATGGGCAATAAAACTAAAATCAACACGTCAAACATCATGATTACGGAAGTTTAAATAAGCATAATTCTTTTATTTCATATTTAATTTCCTTTATTTTATATTTAATTGCACTTCTAATTATCGCATTTTTATTTATTATTATTGTATTTAATTGCACTTTTAATTATCGTACTTTTTAATTATCGCAAGTTTATTTTATCGCTCTTTTATTATTCGCAATTTCATTATCGTTATTTACTTTATGCTTTAATTTAAGTCTTGTATTTATTTTTAATATTTTACATTTGGTTTTAACTGCGACTAAAGTTTTAAAATCGACAAACCGGTCATTAAACGGTAAAAATCCCCCTTTATAATAATAATATTACTTATATATATATTTGTATTTTTATAAAAGTAAACTAATATAGCGTTAAGCTTTGTTTAAAAAGATTCCCTGTGGAACGAACCGGACTTACTAAAAACTACACTACTGTACAATTAGGTACACTGCCTATAAGTGTTGTAGCAAGGTTTAAGTATATCCATTCTATAAATAAATAAATATCTTGTGTAAAATTGTATCGTATTTAATAGTATTTCCTGCTAAAATTTAATAGTATTTTATATACACCTCGCGAAACATCAGAGACCAACTGGCCCCTCCGTTCCACTAAAGTTGTGGGGCTTGCAGCTTTGAAACTCTTTGTATGTACACCCATTACGAATGGGCTGGATAACCGGTGGCGGTGGAGCTTGGGGGTTCATTTCTGCTAAAGCTGCGGCGACTCGTTCATTGATCATTTCCTCGATTTGGGCTGTGGTGGGTGTTGATCTTCCGTTGGCCATGATGTTCTAAACAAAAATTTTAACTCAAGTCAAAATCCGGTATACAAATAGTAATAATACAGTATATGGTAACCAACATGGAAACAACACAACACATGTTAATTAAGTAGAGCAACTTGATACAGATATCACAAAACCATCGTACAGTAATGTAAATAGAACACTTGTGCAAAAAGTAAACAACACAAAGTTCCATTCATTAATAATAAGTTGCATACATCCGCATAAATTCGTACAATACATAAGTAATACATAAAACTGCAACTAGATTACATAATGAAATCTACTACAAAGGTCCTATGGTGAAGGTGGGTGTAGGATGTCTAATACATGAGACATATGGTCCTCGAGCTCAGCTACCCGAGCACGGAGGATCTCCACCTCCCTTGTCAGTTCCTCGACAGTGGGAGATGGTGGGGCAGGCGGTACTGGTGGTGCAGGTGGTGCTAGTGGTGCAGGTGGTGCTGTTGGTGCAGACGGTCCAGCTCCAGAAGTAGAGGCTGCAAAGCGGTAAGGCTTACGCACAAAAGGATCAGCAGGGTACAACACAAGCCGCTTACGGGCGGTAACCCTACGACACCGACCATAAGCGTCAGTGAATGCTCGACCTTCATTAATCCCTGGAATGACGGTACCATCGAAACGGTACCGCTTCTTCGGCGGGGTGGAGGGTGGCTGTACAGGTGCATCATCAGGGTCCTCATCAGAATCATCGTCACTGGAGTCGTCTGAGGAGGTGTCGTTGGATAAAGAGTCAGCGAAAGATGGGACGTCCGAATCATGTGGAGGTGGCTGCACGGGTGGCTGTACTGGCTCTCTTCGGGCGGCCATCATCTGTCGGTATCTGGCGGGTCCGATCTGCACGAGACGTCCATCAGGAGCGTGTCTGCACCAATGATTATGCTCATTACGGACTGGACCTTCCCCAAGATCCGCGGGAATCACAGCACCACCGGGATGGTGCTGTGGCTCCGAGGGTCCGGGGGCAAGTGGAGCTGGAATCTCCTGGAGGTCCTCGGCTCCGTCAGAGGTAACCACTGGGGTAGGTGCATGACTACTGGCACCAGAGGATGAAGTGCCAGGGTCACTGGTGTGTGTCGATGACAGTATCTGGGAATCGGCAACAACGGTCGGTGAAGTGGCGGACGAGTCTGAGTCACTGTCCAAAATGATGACAGGTGGAATATCTGACATCTGAACAAGGAAAAATAACTTTTCCACGTCAGTAAGTCATAAAGCAAGCACGTATTAGGCAAAGTAACTACGACAGTCTAGATCATGTGTAACAGTAAGTAGCATGGCAATAACAACAAGTATCATGCAATCGAAAGCAGATAATAGCATGTAGTAGTGAAATCATGTAGTAGCATATGGCATATAGCAGTAAAATAAACATCAGCATGCCACAAATTCCGCAGAAACAAGTAAACTAGCAAGTTGTAGATTAGTCCTATTAGTGAATCCTACTCGGTCGGGTCTTGACTCACTAATGCAACCTAATTCCCTACAACCAATGCTCTGATACCAAATGTGATGCCCCGTACAAAACCATCGTGTATGAATCATCAACAACAGGATCATTACAAGGTCAAACACTAAATACGTTTTCAAAACAAGTTTGCATTCATGATAAAAGCTGACTTCATAACCAACGTCAATTGTTTTACAACCAAAAGTATGCTTCTATGAACGGAAGCAAGTAATAATAGTATGTGACCCTTAGGTCGTTACAAATCATCGTTCAACGGTAATAAAGTTTGAATGCAAGATAAAATGTTTCATGCGGTAACAACTCTAACAAGGCAGCGGGTGGCTAATCAGCAAGACTAGTACAACAGCGGAAGTGGCTAACCTTAAGCACCTGAGAAAAACATGCTTAAAAACATCAACACAAAGGTTGGTGAGGTATAGTTTAAGTATAACAGTATGTAAGGTAGGCTACGAGATTTCAGTGCTACAAAGAGCGTTTCAAAACAGTATGTAAAGTATATGTTTAACCGTGGGCACTTGGTAACTAACTTAACGTTTATAACCCCCTGAAAGTACACTTGGCGAGTGCGTATGTTTACGAAGTATTAAACACCCATTAAATGCTAGTGCTACTAGCCCGAGTGGGGATGTCAAACCCTATGGATCCTTATCTAAGATTCGCGTTCACCGGTTCAAAAACCAATGACTAAACGTTACCGAGCTAAGGGGAAAGTTTATGCCGTTGTATAACCCACACATATATAAAGTTTAAGTACTCGAGCCTAGTATGTAAAACGTAAAATGTGCATGTATTCTCAGTTCCCAAAATAGTTAAAGTAAAAAGGGATGCTATAACTCACAGTGATAAAGTAGTAGTAAGTTGACACGGGAAAAGTAAGCAAGTATGGTTGTCCGAAAAGGTCCTCAACCTAAGTCAAAAGTCACTAAGTCAGTAAATCGTTCCTGATAGGTTTAAAAGTATGTAAATTAGGTCTTAAGGGTCATCATCATTCATCATTAAACAAAAAGTATAAAGTAAGTTTCATCTTAGAAAAGAGTTTAAAATAAAGGTTGATTCGATCAGTCACCACGGTCTCTATACCTACTGAAATAAGGTGAGACCAGTGGATATGGCTCCGTATATGAGTCCTTTAGTTGCTGTAAAAATTCCAGAAGAAAACTCATCTTTGTTTGACCGTGGCGACGGTTTAAGTGCGAGTAGGTCAGAATTTTCAGCACAACGTTAAAAGGACATAGTGACGTTCGGAGGGTCATAGATCCTAAACCGTAACTCGGATTAAGACGAGTCTTAAACGAAAAGTTATCTAATCGAACAGATCTAACTGAAAATAAACTTTATAGTAGCCCAGTTATTCTGATAAGTTCCAGAAAATAGTATACAGTGTGTTCACGTGGGTTCTTGGTGCTTGATGTTCATCATGGTTCTCATCCTTGATGCATATAGCTTCAAGTGTACAACTCGTTGATGTGTTTACATCATCTTTACCAAGTTTTGACCATTATAACACAAGTGTAAGTCTAAGATAAGTAGCACAACTCAATTAAGTGTTGCAAGTAGTTTGATGAACCAAAGTTACATCAAGATCTTAGATCCGACACATACATGAACTCTAAAAGTAATATTAAGCTACAAACTTGAATGTAAACTAAATAATCAAGATCTTAAATTGTAGAACATAGTTCTTAGTTAGATATTAAAGATCCAAGACCCAAAAGTGAAATGTCCCGTTCTTATTGATTAAAAACGTTCCATATTAATTGATTTCGTTGCGAGGTTTTGACCTCTATATGAGACGTTTTTCAAAGACTGCATTCATTTTTAAACAAACCATAACCTTTATTTCATCAATAAAGGTTTAAAAAGCTTTACGTAGATTATCAAATAATGATAATCTAAAATATCCTGTTTACACACGACCATTACATAATGGTTTACAATACAAATATGTTACAACAAAATAAGTTTCTTGAATGCAGTTTTTACACAATATCATACAAGCATGGACTCCAAATCTTGTCCTTATTTAAGTATGCGACAGCGGAAGCTCTTAATAATCACCTGAGAATAAACATGCTTAAAACGTCAACAAAAATGTTGGTGAGTTATAGGTTTAACCTATATATATCAAATCGTAACAATAGACCACAAGATTTCATATTTCAATACACATCCCATACATAGAGATAAAAATCATTCATATGGTGAACACCTGGTAACCGACAATAACAAGATGCATATATAAGAATATCCCCATCATTCCGGGACACCCTTCGGATATGATATAAATTTCGAAGTACTAAAGCATCCGGTACTTTGGATGGGGTTTGTTAGGCCCAATAGATCTATCTTTAGGATTCGCGTCAATTAGGGTGTCTGTTCCCTAATTCTTAGATTACCAGACTTAATAAAAAGGGGCATATTCGATTTCGATAATTCAACCATAGAATGTAGTTTCACGTACTTGTGTCTATTTTGTAAATCATTTATAAAACCTGCATGTATTCTCATCCCAAAAATATTAGATTTTAAAAGTGGGACTATAACTCACTTTCACAGATTTTTTACTTCGTCGGGAAGTAAGACTTGGCCACTGGTTGATTCACGAACCTATAACAATATATACATATATATCAAAGTATGTTCAAAATATATTTACAACACTTTTAATATATTTTGATGTTTTAAGTTTATTAAGTCAGCTGTCCTCGTTAGTAACCTACAACTAGTTGTCCACAGTTAGATGTACAGAAATAAATCGATAAATATTATCTTGAATCAATCCACGACCCAGTGTATACGTATCTCAGTATTGATCACAACTCAAACTATATATATTTTGGAATCAACCTCAACCCTGTATAGCTAACTCCAACATTCACATATAGAGTGTCTATGGTTGTTCCGAAATATATATAGATGTGTCGACATGATAGGTCGAAACATTGTATACGTGTCTATGGTATCTCAAGATTACATAATATATAATACAAGTTGATTAAGTTATGGTTGGAATAGATTTGTTACCAATTTTCACGTAGCTAAAATGAGAAAAATTATCCAATCTTGTTTTACCCATAACTTCTTCATTTTAAATCCGTTTTGAGTGAATCAAATTGCTATGGTTTCATATTGAACTCTATTTTATGAATCTAAACAAAAAAAGTATAGGTTTCTAGTCGGAAAAATAAGTTACAAGTCGTTTTTGTAAAGGTAGTCATTTCAGTCGAAAGAACGACGTCTAGATGACCATTTTAGAAAACATACTTCCACTTTGAGTTTAACCATAATTTTTGGATATAGTTTCATGTTCATAATAAAAATCATTTTCTCAGAATAACAACTTTTAAATCAAAGTTTATCATAGTTTTTAATTAACTAACCCAAAACAGCCCGCGGTGTTACTACGACGGCGTAAATCCGGTTTTACGGTGTTTTTCGTGTTTCCAGGTTTTAAATCATTAAGTTAGCATATCATATAGATATAGAACATGTGTTTAGTTGATTTTAAAAGTCAAGTTAGAAGGATTAACTTTTGTTTGCGAACAAGTTTAGAATTAACTAAACTATGTTCTAGTGATTACAAGTTTAAACCTTCGAATAAGATAGCTTTATATGTATGAATCGAATGATGTTATGAACATCATTACTACCTTAAGTTCCTTGGATGAACCTACTGGAAAAGAGAAAAATGGATCTAGCTTCAATGGATCCTTGGATGGCTCAAAGTTCTTGAAGCAAAATCATGACACGAAAACAAGTTCAAGTAAGATCATCACTTGAAATAAGATTGTTATAGTTATAGAAATTGAACCAAAGTTTGAATATGATTATTACCTTGTATTAGAATGATAACCTACTGTAAGAAACAAAGATTTCTTGAGGTTGGATGATCACCTTACAAGATTGGAAGTGAGCTAGCAAACTTGAAAGTATTCTTGATTTTATGAAACTAGAACTTTTGGAATTTATGAAGAACACTTAGAACTTGAAGATAGAACTTGAGAGAGTTCAATTAGATGAAGAAAATTGAAGAATGAAAGTGTTTGTAGGTGTTTTTGGTCGTTGGTGTATGGATTAGATATAAAGGATATGTAATTTTGTTTTCATGTAAATAAGTCATGAATGATTACTCATATTTTTGTAATCTTATGAGATATTTCATGCTAGTTGCCAAATGATGGTTCCCACATGTGTTAGGTGACTCACATGGGCTGCTAAGAGCTGATCATTGGAGTGTATATACCAATAGTACATACATCTAAAAGCTGTGTATTGTACGAGTACGAATACGGGTGCATACGAGTAGAATTGTTGATGAAACTGAACGAGAATGTAATTGTAAGCATTTTTGTTAAGAAGAAGTATTTTGATAAGTGTATTGAAGTCTTTCAAAAGTGTATAAATACATATTAAAATACTACATGTATATACATTTTAACTGAGTCGTTAAGTCATCGTTAGTCGTTACATGTAAGTGTTGTTTTGAAACCTTTAGGTTAACGATCTTGTTAAATGTTATTAACCCAATGTTTATAATAACAAAAGAGATTTTAAATTATTATATTATCATTATATTATGATGTACGAATATCTCTTAATATGATATATATACATTAAATGTCGTTACAACGATAAACGTTACATATATGTCTCGTTTCAAAATCATTAAGTTAGTAGTCTTGTTTTTACATATGTAGTTCATTGTTAATATAATTAATGATATGTTTACTTATCATAATATCATGTTAACTATATATATAACCATATATATGTCATCATATAGTTTTTTTTACAAGTTTTAACGTTCGTGAATCACCGGTCAACTTGGGTGGTCAATTGTCTATATGAAACCTATTTCAATTAATCACGTCTTAACAAGTTTGATTGCTTAACATGTTGGAAACATTTAATCATGTAAACATCAATCTCAATTAATATATATAAACATGGAAAAGTTCGGGTCACTACAGTACCTACCCGTTAAATAAATTTCGTCCCGAAATTTTAAGCTGTTGAAGGTGTTGACGAATCTTCTGGAAATAGATGCGGGTATTTCTTCTTCATCTGATCTTCACGCTCCCAGGTGAACTCGGGTCCTCTACGAGCATTCCATCGAACCTTAACAATTGGTATCTTGTTTTGCTTAAGTCTTTTAACCTCACGATCCATTATTTCGACGGGTTCTTCGATGAATTGGAGTTTTTCGTTGATTTGGATTTCATCTAACGGAATAGTGAGATCTTCTTTAGCAAAACATTTCTTCAAATTCGAGACGTGGAAAGTGTTATGTACTGCCGCGAGTTGTTGAGGTAACTCAAGTCGGTAAGCTACTGGTCCGACACGATCAATAATCTTGAATGGTCCAATATACCTTGGATTTAATTTCCCTCGTTTACCAAATCGAACAACGCCTTTCCAAGGTGAAACTTTAAGCATGACCATCTCTCCAATTTCAAATTCTATATCTTTTCTTTTAATGTCAGCGTAGCTCTTTTGTCGACTTTGGGCGGTTTTCAACCGTTGTTGAATTTGGATGATCTTCTCGGTAGTTTCTTGTATAATCTCCGGACCCGTAATCTGTCTATCCCCCACCTCACTCCAACAAATCGGAGACCTGCACTTTCTACCATAAAGTGCTTCAAACGGCGCCATCTCAATGCTTGAATGGTAGCTGTTGTTGTAGGAAAATTCTGCTAACGGTAGATGTCGATCCCAACTGTTTCCGAAATCAATAACACATGCTCGTAGCATGTCTTCAAGCGTTTGTATCGTCCTTTCGCTCTGCCCATCAGTTTGTGGATGATAGGCAGTACTCATGTCTAGACGAGTTCCTAATGCTTGCTGTAATGTCTGCCAGAATCTTGAAATAAATCTGCCATCCCTATCAGAGATAATAGAGATTGGTATTCCATGTCTGGAGACGACTTCCTTCAAATACAGTCGTGCTAACTTCTCCATCTTGTCATCTTCTCTTATTGGTAGGAAGTGTGCTGATTTGGTGAGACGATCAACTATTACCCAAATAGTATCAAAACCACTTGCAGTCCTTGGCAATTTAGTGATGAAATCCATGGTAATGTTTTCCCATTTCCATTCCGGGATTTCGGGTTGTTGAAGTAGACCTGATGGTTTCTGATGCTCAGCTTTGACCTTAGAACACGTCAAACATTCTCCTACGTATTTAGCAACATCGGCTTTCATACCCGGCCACCAAAAATGTTTCTTGAGATCCTTGTACATCTTCCCCGCTCCAGGATGTATTGAGTATCTGGTTTTATGAGCTTCTCTAAGTACCATTTCTCTCATATCTCCAAATTTTGGTACCCAAATCCTTTCAGCCCTATACCGGGTTCCGTCTTCCCGAATATTAAGATGCTTCTCCGATCCTTTGGGTATTTCATCCTTTAAATTTCCCTCTTTTAAAACTCCTTGTTGCGCCTCCTTTATTTGAGTAGTAATGTTATTATGAATCATTATATTCATAGATTTTACTCGAATGGGTTCTCTATCCTTTCTGCTCAAGGCATCGGCTACCACATTTGCCTTCCCCGGGTGGTAACGAATCTCAAAATCGTAATCATTCAATAATTCGATCCACCTACGCTGCCTCATATTCAGTTGTTTCTGATTAAATATGTGTTGAAGACTTTTGTGGTCGGTATATATAATACTTTTGACCCCATATAAGTAGTGCCTCCAAGTCTTTAATGCAAAAACAACCGCGCCTAATTCCAAATCATGCGTCGTATAATTTTGTTCGTGAATCTTCAATTGTCTAGACGCATAAGCAATCACCTTCGTTCGTTGCATTAATACACAACCGAGACCTTGCTTTGATGCGTCACAATAAATCACAAAATCATCATTCCCTTCAGGCAATGACAATATAGGTGCCGTAGTTAGCTTTTTCTTCAATAACTGAAACGCTTTCTCTTGTTCATCATTCCATTCAAATTTCTTCCCTTTATGCGTTAATGCAGTCAAGGGTTTTGCTATTCTGGAAAAGTCTTGGATGAACCTTCTGTAGTAACCAGCTAGTCCTAAAAACTGGCGTATGTGTTTCGGAGTTTTCGGGGTTTCCCACTTTTCAACAGTTTCTATCTTTGCCGGATCCACCTTAATACCTTCTTTGTTCACTATGTGACCGAGGAATTGAACTTCTTCCAACCAAAATGCACACTTTGAAAACTTAGCGTACAATTCTTCCTTCCTCAATACTTCTAACACCTTTCTCAAATGTTCACCGTGTTCTTGGTCATTCTTTGAGTAAATAAGTATGTCATCAATGAAAACAATGACAAACTTGTCAAGGTATGGTCCACACACTCGGTTCATAAGGTCCATGAACACAGCTGGTGCATTAGTTAAACCAAACGGCATGACCATAAACTCGTAATGACCGTAACGTGTTCTGAAAGCAGTCTTTGGAATATCATCTTCTTTCACCCGCATTTGATGATACCCGGAACGTAAGTCAATCTTTGAATAAACAGACGAGCCTTGTAGTTGATCAAATAAATCGTCGATTCTCGGTAGTGGGTAGCGGTTCTTGATGGTAAGTTTGTTCAACTCTCGGTAGTCGATACACAACCTGAATGTACCATCTTTCTTCTTGACAAACAAAACAGGAGCTCCCCACGGTGATGTGCTTGGTCGAATGAAACCACGCTCTAAAAGTTCTTGTAATTGGCTTTGCAGTTCTTTCATCTCGCTGGGTGCGAGTCTGTAAGGAGCACGAGCTATTGGTGCAGCTCCTGGTACAAGATCTATTTGAAATTCAACGGATCGATGTGGGGGTAATCCCGGTAATTCTTTCGGAAATACATCGGGAAATTCTTTTGCAATGGGAACATCATTGATGCTCTTTTCTTCAGTTTGTACTTTCTCGACGTGTGCTAGAACAGCATAGCAACCTTTTCTTATTAGTTTTTGTGCCTTCAAATTACTAATAAGATGTAGCTTCGTGTTGCCCTTTTCTCCGTACACCATTAAGGGTTTTCCTTTTTCTCGTATAATGCGAATTGCATTTTTGTAACAAACGATCTCCGCTTTCACTTCTTTCAACCAGTCCATACCGATTATCACATCAAAACTCCCTAACTCTACTGGTATCAAATCAATCTTAAATGTTTCGCTAACCAGTTTAATTTCTCGATTCCGACATATATTATCTGCTGAAATTAATTTACCATTTGCTAATTCGAGTAAAAATTTACTATCCAAAGGCGTCAATGGACAACTTAATTTAGCACAAAAATCTCTACTCATATAGCTTCTATCCGCACCCGAATCAAATAAAACGTAAGCAGATTTATTGTCAATAAGAAACGTACCCGTAACAAGCTCCGGGTCTTCCTGTGCCTCTACCGCATTAATATTGAAAACTCTTCCACGGCCTTGTCCATTCGTGTTCTCCTGGTTCGGGCAATTTCTAATAATGTGGCCTGGTTTTCCACATTTATAACAAACTACATTGGCATAACTTGCTCCGACACTACTTGCTCCGCCATTACTCGTTCCGACACCATTTGTTCCTTTCGTTCTATTAACCCCTGGTCCGTAGACCTCACACTTCGCCGCGCTATGACCATTTCTTTTACACTTGTTGCAAAATTTGGTGCAGAACCCCGAGTGATTCTTTTCACACCTTTGGCATAGTTGCTTCTGATTGTTGTTGTTGTTGCGGTTATTATTGTTGTTGGGATGATTGTTGTAGTTGCTGTTGTTGTTGTTGTTGTTGTTGTTGTTGTTGTTGTTGTTGGGCCGTTTGTTGTAGTTGCGATTGATGTTGCGATTGTTGGGATAATTGTTGCGATTATTGTTGTAATTGCTGTTGTTGTTGTATTGGTGATTCTTATCACCGTTTTCCTCCCACTTTCTTTTGACTTGCTTCACATTGGCCTCTTCAGCAGTCTGTTCTTTAATTCTTTCTTCAATCTGGTTCACTAGTTTGTGAGCCATTCTACATGCCTGTTGTATGGAGGCGGGCTCGTGTGAACTTATATCTTCTTGGATTCTTTCCGGTAATCCTTTCACAAACGCGTCGATCTTCTCTTCCTCATCTTCGAATGCTCCCGGACACAATAGGCACAATTCTGTGAATCGTCTTTCGTACGTGGTAATATCAAATCCTTGGGTTCGTAACCCTCTAAGTTCTGTCTTGAGCTTATTGACCTCGGTTCTGGGACGGTACTTCTCGTTCATCAAGTGCTTGAATGCTGACCACGGTAGTGCGTACGCATCATCTTGTCCCACTTGCTCTAGATAGGTATTCCACCATGTTAACGCAGAACCTGTGAAGGTATGCGTAGCGTACTTCACTTTGTCCTCTTCAGTACACTTACTTATGGCAAACACCGATTCAACCTTCTCGGTCCACCGTTTCAATCCGATCGGTCCTTCGGTTCCATCAAATTCCAAAGGTTTGCAGGCAGTGAATTCTTTGTAGGTGCATCCTACACGATTTCCTGTACTGCTAGATCCAAGGTTATTGTTGGTATGTAGCGCAGCCTGTACTGCGGCTATGTTTGAAGCTAGAAAAGTACGGAATTCCTCTTCATTCATATTCACGGTGTGTCGAGTAGTCGGTGCCATTTCCTTCAAAATAGTTAAATGGAACAAGTTAATCATACAGAATATTAAGAGTAGTTAATAGTATTTCGTAGCATAATATGAACTCATTTATAAAAGCTTTTTCTTCATATTAGCGTTTTATAAGTTTAAATTCGGGTAGTACCTACCCGTTAAGTTCATACTTAGTAGCTAATATACAATTCAACTACTACAATTCTATATGAAAAACTGATTATAATAATATTTCGCGTTCAAACTTTTATACAATATTTTACAAACTTACAATACCGCTTATTTTACATAAAGCATGAAATATAGCACACAATAACTTTGATACAAGATAGTTGTGAAGACAATTCTAGCTAGTACACAAGTCGTTCAGCAAAGGCAATAAAGACACGTAATTCATACGTCCAGAAACAAGTCATGCATTCTGGTTTTACTAGGACTACTTCCCATCCTTGGTCTTGTGCAACATAACCGTTATGGCCGTTGATAAGACAGCGTGTTGTAACATCATCAAAGGGACGAGGGTTACGTAATGTCCAACAGTCCCGTAATAATCTAAAAACCTCATTTCTTACCCCAATTACCGACTCCGTCACTTGTGGAAACGTTTTGTTTAATAGTTGTAGCCCGATGTTCTTGTTCTCACTTTGGTGAGAAGCGAACATTACTAATCCGTAAGCATAACATGCTTCTTTATGTTGCATGTTAGCCGCTTTTTCTAAATCACGAAGTCCAATATTCGGATATATTGAGTCAAAATAATTTCTTAACCCGTTGCGTAAAATAGCATTTGGGTTCCCCGCAATATATGCGTCAAAGTAAACACATCGTAACTTATGGGTTTCCCAATGTGATATCCCCCATCTTTCAAACGAAAGTCTCTTATAAACCAAGACATTCTTGGAACGTTCTTCGAATGTCTTACAAACTGATCTCGCCTTAAATAGTTGTGCCGAAGAATTCTGGCCGACTCTAGACAAGATTTCATCAATCATGTCTCCGGGTAGGTCTCTTAAAATATTGGGTTGTCTATCCATTTTGTGTTTTTAAACTGTAAAATAGACAAGAGTTAGATTCATAAAAAAAATACTTATTAATACAAGCAATTTTTACATATATCATAAAGCATAAGAACACTATATTCCATATATTATACCACACGAATACAACTATCTTATTCCGACTCGCTCGTTTCTTCTTCTTCGGTTTTGGTTCGTTTTGCCAAGTTTCTAGGGATATATGATGTTCCCCTAATACGAGCCGTCGTTGTCCACATTGGTTTAGAAAAACCTGGTGGTTTAGAGGTTCCCGGGTCATTGTTACAACTTAAGGACTTCGGGGGTTGATGATACATATAAAGTTCATCGGGGTTGGAATTAGATTTCTCTATTTTTATGCCCTTTCCCTTATTATTTTCTTTTGCCTTTTTAAATTCAGTTGGGGTAATTTCTATAACATCATCGGAATTCTCGTCGGAATCCGATTCATCGGAGAATTGGTAATCCTCCCAATATTTTGCTTCCTTGGCGGAAACACCATTGACCATAATTAACTTTGGTCGGTTGGTTGAGGATTTTCTTTTACTTAACCGTTTTATTATTTCCCCCACCGGTTCTATTTCTTCATCCGGTTCCGATTCTTCTTCCGGTTCCGACTCTTCTTCCGGTTCCTCTTCGGGAACTTGTGAATCAGTCCACAAATCATTCCAATTTACATTTGACTCTTCATTATTATTAGGTGAGTCAATGGGACTTGTTCTAGAGGTAGACATCTATCACATAATATCAAACACGTTAAGAGATTAATATATCACATAATATTCATATGTTAAAAATATATAGTTTCCAACAAAAATGTTAAGCAATCATTTTTAAAGAAAACACGGTCGAAGTCCAGACTCACTAATGCATCCTAACAAACTCGATAAGACACACTAATGCAAATTTTCTGGTTCTCTAAGACCAACGCTCTGATACCAACTGAAATGTCCCGTTCTTATTGATTAAAAACGTTCCATATTAATTGATTTCGTTGCGAGGTTTTGACCTCTATATGAGACGTTTTTCAAAGACTGCATTCATTTTTAAACAAACCATAACCTTTATTTCATCAATAAAGGTTTAAAAAGCTTTACGTAGATTATCAAATAATGATAATCTAAAATATCCTGTTTACACACGACCATTACATAATGGTTTACAATACAAATATGTTACAACAAAATAAGTTTCTTGAATGCAGTTTTTACACAATATCATACAAGCATGGACTCCAAATCTTGTCCTTATTTAAGTATGCGACAGCGGAAGCTCTTAATAATCACCTGAGAATAAACATGCTTAAAACGTCAACAAAAATGTTGGTGAGTTATAGGTTTAACCTATATATATCAAATCGTAACAATAGACCACAAGATTTCATATTTCAATACACATCCCATACATAGAGATAAAAATCATTCATATGGTGAACACCTGGTAACCGACAATAACAAGATGCATATATAAGAATATCCCCATCATTCCGGGACACCCTTCGGATATGATATAAATTTCGAAGTACTAAAGCATCCGGTACTTTGGATGGGGTTTGTTAGGCCCAATAGATCTATCTTTAGGATTCGCGTCAATTAGGGTGTCTGTTCCCTAATTCTTAGATTACCAGACTTAATAAAAAGGGGCATATTCGATTTCGATAATTCAACCATAGAATGTAGTTTCACGTACTTGTGTCTATTTTGTAAATCATTTATAAAACCTGCATGTATTCTCATCCCAAAAATATTAGATTTTAAAAGTGGGACTATAACTCACTTTCACAGATTTTTTACTTCGTCGGGAAGTAAGACTTGGCCACTGGTTGATTCACGAACCTATAACAATATATACATATATATCAAAGTATGTTCAAAATATATTTACAACACTTTTAATATATTTTGATGTTTTAAGTTTATTAAGTCAGCTGTCCTCGTTAGTAACCTACAACTAGTTGTCCACAGTTAGATGTACAGAAATAAATCGATAAATATTATCTTGAATCAATCCACGACCCAGTGTATACGTATCTCAGTATTGATCACAACTCAAACTATATATATTTTGGAATCAACCTCAACCCTGTATAGCTAACTCCAACATTCACATATAGAGTGTCTATGGTTGTTCCGAAATATATATAGATGTGTCGACATGATAGGTCGAAACATTGTATACGTGTCTATGGTATCTCAAGATTACATAATATATAATACAAGTTGATTAAGTTATGGTTGGAATAGATTTGTTACCAATTTTCACGTAGCTAAAATGAGAAAAATTATCCAATCTTGTTTTACCCATAACTTCTTCATTTTAAATCCGTTTTGAGTGAATCAAATTGCTATGGTTTCATATTGAACTCTATTTTATGAATCTAAACAAAAAAAGTATAGGTTTCTAGTCGGAAAAATAAGTTACAAGTCGTTTTTGTAAAGGTAGTCATTTCAGTCGAAAGAACGACGTCTAGATGACCATTTTAGAAAACATACTTCCACTTTGAGTTTAACCATAATTTTTGGATATAGTTTCATGTTCATAATAAAAATCATTTTCTCAGAATAACAACTTTTAAATCAAAGTTTATCATAGTTTTTAATTAACTAACCCAAAACAGCCCGCGGTGTTACTACGACGGCGTAAATCCGGTTTTACGGTGTTTTTCGTGTTTCCAGGTTTTAAATCATTAAGTTAGCATATCATATAGATATAGAACATGTGTTTAGTTGATTTTAAAAGTCAAGTTAGAAGGATTAACTTTTGTTTGCGAACAAGTTTAGAATTAACTAAACTATGTTCTAGTGATTACAAGTTTAAACCTTCGAATAAGATAGCTTTATATGTATGAATCGAATGATGTTATGAACATCATTACTACCTTAAGTTCCTTGGATAAACCTACTGGAAAAGAGAAAAATGGATCTAGCTTCAATGGATCCTTGGATGGCTCAAAGTTCTTGAAGCAAAATCATGACACGAAAACAAGTTCAAGTAAGATCATCACTTGAAATAAGATTGTTATAGTTATAGAAATTGAACCAAAGTTTGAATATGATTATTACCTTGTATTAGAATGATAACCTACTGTAAGAAACAAAGATTTCTTGAGGTTGGATGATCACCTTACAAGATTGGAAGTGAGCTAGCAAACTTGAAAGTATTCTTGATTTTATGAAACTAGAACTTTTGGAATTTATGAAGAACACTTAGAACTTGAAGATAGAACTTGAGAGAGTTCAATTAGATGAAGAAAATTGAAGAATGAAAGTGTTTGTAGGTGTTTTTGGTCGTTGGTGTATGGATTAGATATAAAGGATATGTAATTTTGTTTTCATGTAAATAAGTCATGAATGATTACTCATATTTTTGTAATCTTATGAGATATTTCATGCTAGTTGCCAAATGATGGTTCCCACATGTGTTAGGTGACTCACATGGGCTGCTAAGAGCTGATCATTGGAGTGTATATACCAATAGTACATACATCTAAAAGCTGTGTATTGTACGAGTACGAATACGGGTGCATACGAGTAGAATTGTTGATGAAACTGAACGAGAATGTAATTGTAAGCATTTTTGTTAAGTAGAAGTATTTTGATAAGTGTATTGAAGTCTTTCAAAAGTGTATAAATACATATTAAAATACTACATGTATATACATTTTAACTGAGTCGTTAAGTCATCGTTAGTCGTTACATGTAAGTGTTGTTTTGAAACCTTTAGGTTAACGATCTTGTTAAATGTTATTAACCCAATGTTTATAATAACAAAAGAGATTTTAAATTATTATATTATCATTATATTATGATGTACGAATATCTCTTAATATGATATATATACATTAAATGTCGTTACAACGATAAACGTTACATATATGTCTCGTTTCAAAATCATTAAGTTAGTAGTCTTGTTTTTACATATGTAGTTCATTGTTAATATAATTAATGATATGTTTACTTATCATAATATCATGTTAACTATATATATAACCATATATATGTCATCATATAGTTTTTTTTACAAGTTTTAACGTTCGTGAATCACCGGTCAACTTGGGTGGTCAATTGTCTATATGAAACCTATTTCAATTAATCACGTCTTAACAAGTTTGATTGCTTAACATGTTGGAAACATTTAATCATGTAAACATCAATCTCAATTAATATATATAAACATGGAAAAGTTCGGGTCACTACAGAAAGTCTAGATCTAAAGTTACTAAGTTAAATCCTAAGTCATAACACTTGAATCTTTACTTTAATGAAACCATAAGTTATGAAACTTAGATTCTCATCTTGTAAAGTGTATGTAAGCTTACAAGCTCTTATTTATGACAAATTACGAAGACCATAAGCTATAGAAACTTAGATCCAACACAAGTATATGAAGTTATAACTAGAAAGTTATACTTCCATGTTCTTGAACTTATAAAGTTAACTTTTAGTTTCAAGAAGTATGAGATCAAGATTAACTTGTAATACTTGACCATTAAACCAACAAACACGAATTTAAAGTGCATCATATGAAGAAATAAACTAAATAAACAAGTAATAAGTTCATGGTTGTTCATACTTTTAAAGATTCAAGCCAAGGCTTTGATCTTTAAGAAAGTAAACTTTAAGTTTACAACATGAACTTCAAGTATGGTTTTACAACTCATGAACTTTAAATCTTTAAAAGAATTAAATGTAGAACCATAAACTAGAAAGTTTAGGTTCTTGTTTGTTCTTGTAATGACAAGATAATATGAAGAACAAACTAGAAAGTTTGATTCTTAATAACTAGTAAGTAACAACTACAGCAACAAGTAAGTAAACCACAACAAAGAACAAGTAACTTAAACAAGTAAGAATGATGATGATGAGTGCTTTAAGTTTCGGTTTTGGACAAGAAAAAAAAAAGAAGAAGAGAAGCTCATGTTACTTACAATATTTGAGAGAGAAGAAATGAGAGAAAGTTGAGAGGAAAATGCAAGTTTGTGTGTGTGAAGAAATGAGATGGAATACAAGTAAATAAGTGAACAAAATTTGAAAACAAAACCACCCTCCAAGACCCTCTAGGCCGACGGTTTCAAAAGAAAAAAGGGGGGAGGGAAAAGTCCACAAGTTACTTCATGTATTTGGCTCAAAAAATGGTAATAAGGTGTGTTTGCATGGGAACAAGGTGTAATTGATACAAGTAACTAGATTTCTTCACTAGTTAATTAATCTAGTTAAGTCTAAGTATGATACTTGCATAATAAGATGGACTAAATAATCCATTAAGGATGTAGGGTGGGCTTCTAAGTCCATTAACATTAATAAAAGCCCAAGTTCAAGTAATTAACAAATTAATCCAACAAAACCCAAGTAATTAACTAGTAACCTTAGTTAATTAAAAATGATTAATAAAACTTAATCATGAATGCAAATAATATCCGGAATATTATTCGTGAAAAGTTCGTGTGTCACAAAGATGTATCGGGCAATTAATAGTCAATCGCGGTCAAGTAAATGTATATAAACAATCTCTTTATATTATAATAACAAAAGTAAAAATAGATCATCTAAAAGTCCTGCCACTAATCTTAGCCTTTCATTATCATTAACAACTTTAATCTTAACCATCCAATTTTCCTAATCAAAATTATGACCTCATAATCACCTGGCTTAATTGTTTGATTACTTTATTACCCTCCCAATACCGTAAATTAAGAAAAAGGTCGGGCATCATTTCAAAAAATATGGGTCATTCACAATTCATAATATTCTCAAACTCTCCATCAAAAGTTTCCCCAAATTCTCTCCCTCAAAAAAAAAAAAAAAAAAAAAAATACCTACAATCACTCTTTGAATCCATGTTTTGGATCTGATATTCAATTAAATAGTCGTCAATCACTCTCTGTGTTTGATGTTCATCTACAGATCATCGTTACATCCATGTTGTTATTATTTCTTACAAGCAATTCGAATTTACCACCGAAAAAACCTATTGAAATCGGTTTTTGATTATACCCAAACCGATTTTGCATAAACAAAACCTAATGAAGTCATGTTTTGATTACATCTTAATTGTTGGCGTGGGCAACATCTGTGAATAAAATGTAAAATTTTTGTTTTAAACGATTGAAACATTCAGACCTACTTTTTTTTTTTATATTATCCATATAATTCGTAGTATAATATTTGAGATCTGTGTTATTTGAGATTAACTAATTCGTAGTTTTTTTTTGGCAAAATCGAAACGGATTGCATTAGTCATACCATATTAAATTGTTTATCATCACTATGAATTAATCGTTATATCTATATTGTTCACGGGTGGTTTTAATCGATTGTTATTTTTGTTCTATTTTTGTTTTGACAATGATGCTTCAGGTAGTGCCTTCAACATAGAATTTGACTCATTGTGCGGCCTTCAAAGCAAGCAGTACTACATCATTATGGCCAACAAACACAGCAGAAAAAAGTCCCATGAATTGAGATAAGGTTTGTTGTAATTGATAAAAATTGTTGTTATTATATGTGAATTGGGATTTGATTTGTATTTATATTGTAAGCATGTTTATAATGTTATGTTGTCAATCATATGATGAAATTTGACCGGAATCACAACAAATTTGTTAAAACCCGTTATCATCTCCATACGTTGTAAGCATGTTTTTAATGTTTCAAAGTATTGTGATTCTTATCAGGTTACTAATGAGTAAATCTTCACTACAGTTCAGCGTTTAATGAGTGTAGGTGTTTATGTGTTAAAGCTTTCAGATTTTACTGTTATTACAAACAGTAAGTATAACTATGCTAACTGTATATATATAACACTTGTGTGTGGCATTTACAATAAGCTTATTTTTTATGTGGGATAGAACTGTTTTAGCTATTACCATAGGTGATTTTACTAACTGTTTGTTATAAATTCAGATAACAATAACAATGGATCATCACCAACCACACTACAAGTGACGATCTACAATATTATGTGATTTATCAAGAAGTTCACAATAGTCTAACATCACATGAACTTTACTCAGAGGTAAGCCATTAAAAAAATATATTTTAAAGTATCTCTTTCATATTAAAAAAATGAACACCTATATTCAGTTGAAAATTTTAACCAGACCAACGTACTTCGTACGTTGCTCATTTTTTGTTGTGTGAAGGAAAAAAGACTAGGAAATTTGTTTTAGTTAATCTACAAACTGTACTTCTCAAAATTTAATTTTGTAGTTTTGAGTTGTTTTTCAAATTATAGCTAAAATGGACTCATGTTTCTAAACTTAACAATAAAATATTTGAGCATGTTTTCTGTTATTTGACTGTATAGAATTAGAGGACACATCTAATTTTTAGAAAAATCGAACTAAAGCATTATGAAAATTTTGCAATTAAAGGCACCCAATTTTTTTTCCTTCTAGCCAGTGCAAAAAATAGTACATTAGGTATACAGTTCTCGGGTACCAGTTCTAGCCAGTGATTTTATACTTGCTCCATCATCATAAGACCTAGGAAATGTTGAGAATCTCAAAGTCATAAAGCTTATCAGCAAGGTACATTATTGAATGGTACTTTTTTTAAGCCTTTTATATCGTTATTTCGATTCATCTTTGCCTTTCTCTTGATGACCAACTACTAATTCCGGCACCATTTTCTGATTTTCTTCAAATGAACCTTGAGATCAATTGTCTCCTATTCACAACGTGTCTGTATTGAATGGATTCTCATGTACCAGATATGATTTAACCATTTAGGTGTGTCACGATGGGAAGACCATTGAAGTTGAAGCTGTTTAAGGGGACTAGAACACGTCACTATGGGGTGCACCAAAAGGGCAGCGAAACAACAGACAACAACATCGCCTTATGACAACAAAAATTAGTATGAAATCATGGTCAAAGGTTTGAGAACCGGTGTTACCAGTTGGGTTATTTTAGGTCAACTATCCACGTTTGTGGTACGTGAGAGTATGTCAAAGATTTCTCAAATTATAGTCCCTATTTAATTCTTAGTCGGGTTGGATAGTGTGGAGTCAAAATGGGTAATTTTCAGTGTGGAGTCAAAATAGTCCCTATTTAATTCTTAGTAGGCTTACTGTATTGCCAACCCGAAAGGGGTAGGTTTGGGAATTTCTAATGGAGACCCAAGTTCAATTCTCATATATTGTACCTTAAATGAGTAGGTGAGATATTCATAACTTCTTTTTGCTTCTGTATGCATTGATGTTATTTCTACTAACTGATGCGACCTTTGTTTTATCTCTCATAGCATGAGGTATGTGCGTGCGTGCGTGTCTGGTCCACCACTACATGTGTCACTTAATGAGGATCCTGCTAATTGCATCATGTCCAATAAAACTCAGGTAATTTTTTTCGTGTTTATATTTTTCGAATTGAGGTGGCAATGGTTGGGTTTGGTAATGGGATGTGGCAATTTTAGTTCATGGCGAAACTGGTCTACTCAGGTTGAGCTGATCTATAACGCTTCATGTCCGTCTCAATGATCTATAACGTTCATTATCTACCCACCTTCATGTAATCAATCATATGTTTAGTTAAATTTAATAGGTTTTATGTATGCTGCTAATGATATGTCGATATTGGATGAATTTGTATAGTTACTATTGTTGAATCATTATTTGATTATGTGATTCTAGCTTCTACTTATTCGTTACATTGTAGTTGCTATATGCTTTGAATTTTATCGTCATTCTCATGTAAATGATTGTTGTTTTGGGCTTATTTACGTCTTTAATCTTTCTGAAGCAAAAAAAAATTCTTTTCTTCTTCTAACTCGATCGTCCCATTTATTCCATGTGGGTTCCTCTTCTTCCAATTCTTTCCATTCTGCCAATGAAGAATCTATATAATTAGTAAATCTAGATTGGCTAATTGATGTCTGATAGAGCCTCCCCTCTGTTTATGTTCATTTGTGTTTAACTATTTCTAATTCATTGTATGTAGGTGTTTCACATTGCAATCGAGACATTGGCTATTTATATAACTAATTATTATTCCAAATGATGTTGAATATCATGATGAAATATATACATATTCGCATGTGCAAATCTCAAAAAAAGGCCAGATGCGGGTATCATATGATTTATTTGGCAAGAAAAATTATTATCGATATGGCTTATAATTTTAATTCAAATATTTAGTTAATAATAATGTAGTTTGAGTTATGAGAGTTGTAAATGAATTTGTGACATGCTGTTTGAAAGAACTGCACATAGTGCTACAGCAAACAAAATAAAGCAAGGATTAATTTTTGTCCTTCATTTTTTTAAAAATGAATGACCTCAACTCTTTGAATAAATTGATTTTTAAATTGAGTATTTAGCATATAATATAAATATGAAGTAGTTGAATGTAATATACTTTTGTGTATTTATAAGTCAAGCCGCCAGGGTTTGTTTTAGCTATTAAATCATTTTAATGGATGACAAAAGTGGTAATCCATGTGGTACAAGTTTTTATTCATGATTATTTGTTATTGTTTCAAGAGGTTTCTAATTTCTTTGCTAAGTTGATACAAAGAGTCTTACCAAAGAGTTATCGGCAGGCTGTTTCTAAAGTGTTTGTTTAGTGTCAAGGAAAATTTGAGTTAGTTTCATACATATTGTTAGCTGTGGGCCACGTGGCAAGATATTAGGACAACTTAGGGGTTGTTTACTTTCCACTTAATTGATTCTTAATTAAGTTAAATTGCTATTTTTTGTCGCTTAATATGCCACTTAATCTGAAAGTTGGTTTGTTTCCAGGAGACACAGAATCAGGCACATCTCCAGAATAAGAGGCAAATCCCGAAAAAAAGTAAATATCCCCTTAGTGATGTCGTAAAATGGGTTAGATGGGGCAGATTTGATTCACTTCTTTGTTCAGTTCTAAATGCTTAACCCGTTTGAGATAAAATAACTACATATCTTATGGGTCGAAATTGACACCTTTAAATAGTACTTATCTAGAACATGCCATTTGATCATACAGATAACTTGATCAATCTACTATCAATTTCTATTCATTTGAGCAATTTTTGAGATGACCCAACTATTTTTAGCATAGTTCATAATTTTTTGGGTGTATATGAGTTTGTTGATACTATTGGCGAATACAAGATAAGGATCCTCAAATCTTCAAAGGATATCAACAGTGCATCTATAGTCCAGATAACTTGATGGAGAGGTTTTTTTTAATATGTATCTTAAGCTTTTTTTTATTAGGTTTTTGGTTTGTTTTACACTCGAATTAAATTTTTGCTCTATCTTCATTTTATCTATTATGAACTTGTGAACGTGTCTATTGTAATTTTCATGTCTAAACTTTCTCATGTGTCTTTCTCATATGTATTTCTCATATGTCTAGACTCTACCCATCATTCTTATATATCTTTCTCATATGTCCAAATTATATCGTTCATCACAAATAATTGAGACAGATAGTTTTAAAACTGTGCAACTTTTACAATAAATTTGTTCTTAAAAAATCTTGCGAATTCGCGGATCTTGAACTAATAAATCATAAGCTAAATAATTATTGGTAATTATTCTTTTTTTTTAAACCTGGGTATCCAACTTTTTGAACCGACCAATCCCAGGGCGACTACCCGCTTTGTGGGTAGTCCGGAGTCATTGCAGACGAACCTCCGTGACCATAAAGGAGAATAACTTTGTAGTAGCAAGGAATCGAACTCTTGAACTCCACATTGAAATGTAGGAGTCTTACCATGCCACCACCACCTCCATGGTTGATAATTATTCTTTTAATAAAAAATATTAAAATATCTTTAATTGTACTAACATTTTATACTTAAATTTTCATTATTAATGTTTTGTTATGTTTCACACTTTGCATGTACTAATGAACCACATCGAATTATCATTAAATCAAATAGAGAAAATGAAATCATTGGAATTATGTACATTGCAAAAGGAGGCTGAAATTACAAAAGATATGAATAACTTGAAAAGAACATCTAGCGGACGCATTATGTGAAAAGTCTTTGTTGACAAAAGAGATCATGCTGCTATGTTTAATTATAGAAATAACATGTCTGGGCAAATTGACAAGTTATCTACTATGAAAAACTTTTTACGTGATTGTAATATATTTCGCTTCGTCATTCATAATGTTACATCATTCAAGATTATTTGATAATTTACACATTTGAACTTTTTATTTCGTCGAATGCTCTAAATACTACCGAGTATTTATTTTACTTTGCTGAAGGCAGATAGAAGTATGTGTTTTTATTTTGAAGGAGATTCAAAGTATACTCAAAATAAAACACAATTTTTTTGACTTACTATACAATTCATCAACATGTTAAGAGATTACAATCATGTAATAATTTGTGAGAAACTCTATCAATAGTAATTTATGAGATTACTACTGAAATTATTTTGATTTCTTAACAACCTAACAAATACTATAAAAATATAATTATTTGATAATTCAACTTTTGATTCGCTCCTAAAAAAATCCCGCGAATTCGCGGGTCTTGAGCTAGTACATTCATTAGAACACAAAGACGTGTCGGGCAACTAATAGTCAATCGCGGTCAAGTAAATGTATATAAACAATACATTCATTAAAACACAAGTATTAATAATAACCATTATTAATAAAAGATGGAAAAGTCAGGGTCGTTACAGTTAACAAATCGTTTAGCTCGGGATCGGAATTTGTGATATTTGGATTCATTTTGATAATGATAAAAATAAATATAAAGAGTGAAAGTGATAAAAAGGAAGAAATGGAAAGAAATGTTTGATTAAATGGTATAAAATGAAGTGAAATGGTGTGTGTAAAGTGTATAAAAATGATGTGTTTATATAGAGTGTAAAAAGAAAAAAATAATAATAAATAAACAAAAAAAGTAGCCGTTGCATTCTAGCCGTTTTTTTCTTTTTCTTTTCTCAACGGTCTAATTTATCAAACTTACCCGTCCACGAATCTGATTAAAAAGCACGGATGGAAGAACGATGGGCTGGACGACAACCTGGGCGGTACCGTTGGGACTTCTCTAAGTATACGTGACAAACTAGAAAATGCTAATCAGTTCAAGTACTCATTTCTATTTAGTTGTTTTCTTACTCTATCCGGCTATTAAATCTAGTTTCGTTATTCAGTTAGTCCCTTAATCTATGAGTTTTCTTCCTAACTTAATTTTCTTTGAATATGATCACTATTTAACTAATTATATATGTATATAAGGGATCTTTTATAATTCAATCAAATTCGCTTAACTTGGTCAGATAAATTTTACTTAATTTGCAAATGCAAAGGATTATAAATGTTGAGGTTGGCCATTGAGCAACTGTCCCCTTAACAAATCTCATACTAGCAACATCACAAACAAATAAAGGTAGCAACTTTGAGACATGCTGATGGCTCTAAATTGCATCATCCTTAACATCATGGCTCACAATGGTTAAAAAAGTAGAGCAATGACTTCTATTAGTAGTTTCTAACCACAAGCAATAAACATATGACAACCAAACTTAAGATCCAAAAAGCAATGAGAATGTCATATCACACAATATAAACCAAATCCCAAATCCAAAATCCATAAAAAAAAAAAAAAAAAACAAAAAAAAAAACAAAAAAAAAAAAAAAAAAAATACACCCACAATCAAAGTATTGTTACAATTATCATTGTTCCATCTCAAACAGCTTTCAACAACCCTTCACTATTAGTTCTTCGCATCGCAAGATCCGGCCTGAAGCTTACAAGTTTGCTACTCACATCAACAAACTGATGCCTATCACTCGTCACCTTTACTCCACTCGGTGGGACCCTCATGTTCCGTCCACGGCTACCCACTCCTTGACTCTTCCGACCATGAGTTGACTTTTTCGATTCTGACCTCAACCCACGGTCAACTTGATGTGCAGAAATACCAAGTCGGGCAGCTCGGTCAGCTGAGTCTTTCATACCACCTGTTTTAATTGATTGCCTGTTGTAGTATGCAAGATGAGGAAGAAGACCAAGAAGGAATTTTTTTACTTGCTCGTCTCCGATGTTTTTTTGTGCAGGGTTACCCTCCAGGCTTATGGCTTGTAAGGAGTTGTAATTAGCCGCCAGCTGTCCTAAGTTTTTCGTCGTGGACAGCTTGTTGAAACGTAGATCCAATACATTCAATTTCAGTAGACGATGTAGGCCCTCCACCTCACTTATTTTGTTTCCCGCCAAGTATAGTTCTTTAAGAGACGAACACGAAGCCAGACCTGACAACAATAACAAACATTATCAAGTTCAATTCAAGCAACTAATCAGCAAGGATGCAAAAATCGCTACTCGGTGAGTACTCAGTTGGGACTTTTTAGGGAGTACTCGGTAACTCAGAAAGTACTCGAATGTTGACCATTTTTGACTTTGACCTATTTTCCGAGTAATTATGAGTTTTGGCCGATTTTCCGAGTAATCCCAAGTTTTGGCCGTGTTTGACCAAGTTTGACCGAATTCTCACCGAGTAATTTCGAGTTCTGCAACACTGATACTCAGAATTGGCATGTATAAAACAAAGAAAACAATAAATACCGTGCCCAATTCTGAGAATCCGGTTGTAGCTAAGATCAAGTATGCGCAGTCTAGTGAGTTCTCGAAGGCCTTCAATGGTGGAGATACTGTTCTTTGATAGATTCAAAATATGGAGTCCTCGAGGAAGTGCACCCGCAGTTATTCTCACTAAAAGAACAAATAATAATATCACTAACGAACCAATATCTCGAACAAACAAAAGATCAAATCACGAAGGATAGAATTCAAACCTATCGAATTTCCCGACAAGTTAAGCGCTTTAAGGCTCGAAAAAGCACTCAGAAACGGTATCACAACTAATCCATGGGTTGCAAGCTGAGCTGTTGCGGCTGAAGCATTTAAAGAAGATATGTATCTTTTAGCAGCATCCATACCCAAAATCGACTTGGCATCATTTTTTACAGATAGGGCGGGATCCAAGATGGTGCGCTTAACATCATGTTGACCATGGTCAACAAATTCGGTATGCAATGTGTCTTCCAACGGAGAAGAATGTTGAAGATCCATAACCCATTTCTCGATACGCTTAATCTTGAAATCCTCATTAGGCAATTGCTCCCATTGACTATCCGAAAAATCTTCTTGGACACTTTTACCCTTGCCCAGGTCATCCACCGCAGGGACAATCCAGTCTTTTGCAGAACCCGAATAATCATATGCATCATCACCATCATCTTTTTCAGCATGACCTTCACTGCTTTTCTCAATTTCCCGCTCCGGTGAAGTTTCAACGCCATCAGATTTTTCATTCCAACTTGAATCCAACTCCTTCAACGCCTCAGAAGATCGAGATTGATGAACAACATTAGTATGACCCAAATGCAAGTAGGGCAAAGAATTCGACTTCACAATATTGTGTGGGGTGCCACGTGTACGGCTACTAGATCCACCAGTACAAGCACCAGAAAACAGAGTCTCGGAGTTATCACCGAGTTCTTTATCAGATTGTTGCAGGTGATCAGGGGATAAATCTGATGCAACGTTAACCATATTCGAACTTATCTGAGGAGACAGAGACGCTTGTGCGTTCTGATACTCGTCTCCGATACCGGTACCATTAGAAGATGATGATCGGTCATCAGGTATTGTGTCCCGATAATGTGCCAGGCCGCTTCCTAAAGACGTACACTTCCTCATTGTTCTGATTTCGTGGGCACGTTCACTATCGGTATCGTTCATGCTTTTAAGTCCTTCAGATTTCCAATCTTGACCCATTAAAGATGCAAATTGATCAACAATATTGGTCTCGGAAACTTTAGAATATATGGGATCGTTCTTAGGTTTATTTGTGTTGTAATCTTCCACTGTTTTTTGCATTGTTTCGGTAGGCAACTGAACGGTTTTCTGCACGTACAAAGTTGAAATGGTCAATAACAAGGTATCTAAGTCCAGCCTAATCAACTAAATAAATTGGGACATAAAGTATTTGGGTCAACCCATCCTGACCCGTTTGGATCTGTTAGACAAACAGCCCACTTTACCACCTACCATTGAGCAACAATTAAAGCGATCAATTTCATTTGGCAAAAGAAGATTAGCAAGCTCACCTTTGGTTTCTGAGGATTAGTTGGAGAATGGAAGCAAGAGAACCTAAACATTGTGGCCAAACAAGCTGAGTTAACTCACTTAATACTGACTTTCAAACGTATCTTGAAAACGAACTCACTAATCAACTACATCTAGATGATTGAAAAGATAGAAACAAACGTATAACTCAACATAAAGTTGCGAGAATATCCTAATCTTAGCCGTAGTCAAGTGATAAACCGACTGAAACACGGCGCAATCTCCATATATGTGATGATCTTGATCTTCTCAATACACAAAGTAGAATTACTCCTTCATTATTATTACACACCACAGATCTAGTGGTGCGAGAACGGTTTAAATTTGTTGTAGCTGCCAGACTGTAACAACTCCTTTGGGTCCTATTGGATCCCAGTTTTTGACATGCGTAAGAGACGAATGCCTGATATATCAAAAAAATGAAGTTATTGTACAATATAAGTTTTTCATTTGTGCAATATAACTAAAGTTATAAAATCAACACCACAACATACTGTATTATGAGAATATGATGTGCATATATAGATAGATGAATCACCTGTTCTTAATTAAGATATTATACATGGTGTATATGTATATGTATATGTATATGTATATGTATATGTATATGTATATGTATATGTATATGTATATGTATATGTATATGTATATGTATGCGAATTCAATCGTTGATGCTTGCGTATAGGCATAATTATAACAAATATTGTGTGTACAGACATAATATATCTGTGAACTAAGATTCAATACACACACACACACACACACACACACACATTTTTCATGATTCATGCATCAAAAATCACATTCACTATCCAAATGATACCAAACTAACAACAAAAAAGAATATAATACAGCCATATATTCATGGTAGGTAATGAACTACACAAAGCCTATAAGGTAAACAATCAAACAGTAACCAAATTGAAGGCAGGCAATGGTTATAATTGAAATAATATTATCTTATATAAATATATATGTATGAACAGAGAAATACAAGAATTTCATCAACTATATTTAACAAATTGTTGATATAAACACCGAAATTACAATAGCACAGTAACCTAAACAAACGATGATAAAAGAAGACGAGATAAATTGAAGCTAAACACAATAAACAATTTAATAATTGAATAGAAATAAAAAAGATCTAACCTCTTTATAGCCAGATTTGGTGTGAACAAAAAAAAGGTTATGTATCTCTTTATTTCCTGTGAAATTGGGGGTGATGATGATAACAAATGTAAAAAGACTAGGGAAGAAAGGCGTTGGATACTTGTATCGAAAATATTGGAGATTATATTTATTGATTTTTTTTCTTATTTATTCCTTTTACTTTTTGAAAGAATAAAAGAATAAATAAAAATGTGTGTATTTGGGGAGGGAGAAAAGTAGAGAGCGGCGATGGAAATAAAAAAGATAAACATGTTATAATTTAGTAGTATATAACTACTTTTAGTGGTCAGGTTCTTGACTGTAGGCTATTGATAAGTATTAGAAGATAAAAGAGAGGGAGAGAGTATATTCATATTATTTTTGGTGTGTAAAACTTACATACATATGAGGCTTATTTATAGTGCTTAAATCTACTGTACATACTTTACATAGTTAAGATTTGTTAAATACATTTGGCCATATGCATAAAGTTGTCGGCCACATATTTGTCTTATAACACTCCCCCTTGGACGACAATTTTGTTTCATTAAGATCAACTACAAGTTACTGCTTCGTTAAAATATCACGAACCTATCCATATATAATATATCAATACCTTTTCTTTTTAAACAAACGTCACATATATATACTTGTTATACTTTTAATACTTTTAATAATTCCTTAGTCCGTAGTTAGCAGTTCGATGTTAGTAATTCAATTTTAATGGTTCATTTTTAGATGTTTAATAAACCCCCAACGAAATAATAAAACCCCCATCGTATATGTATTGGTCGAGATTAATCTTGACCCACGGTACCGGTGTTGTCAAATGACGTGTTGCGTACATAAAGTACCGGTGTTGTCAAATGACGTGTTGCGTACATAAAGTACCGGTGTTGTCAAATGACGTGTTGCGTACAATCATGGGATCTTATGATTAATCTTCTCGTGTTGTTTACGGGTAATCCTGAACCATATAAAATTGAATTATAAGTACATATATATAAAATATCATGTTATCTTAAAAAGATGTGACTTATTTAATTTTTCCCAATTATTTTCGTGGCTAAACTAGTCTTGGATATCCGATTTTGTTTCGGTCATAGTTTCTTCGTTACAACTCCGTTTTCGTTGATTCAACTTGCCATCTCCTTGGATCGAGTCCCTCTTTAAGACTATGAACTGTAAATACCTTAGTTTGTATTCAAAATCACACGGCATAGGTGAAACTTTAGTGAAACTTATGAAGTTAAACATTTTTGTTACAAAAAATATCATTTAATGACCATTTTTCTAAAAATACTTATACTTTGAATTAAATCATGAAATTTTTATGTGTTAACATATTTATAGTAAAAATCATTTTTCCAGAGAATAAACTTCCAATTCAAAGTTTAAGATGGTTTTTAATTATCCAACCCAAAACAGCCCCCGGTTGCACTCCGACGTCGTAAAAACAGTTTTTAAGGTGTTCTTTGAAAAACCAAGTTATACCTTGTTAAATTAGCATATACTTAAGTTATATTACAGGTCTTGAAGTATTTTAAAAGTTAAGTTAGAAGGATCTATTTAGTTTGCAAACAAGTTTGAAAACTTTCAAACTATGTTTTTGTTGTTAAAATTGTATACCACAAAATATGATAGCTATATATATATGAATCGAATAAAGTTATGAACATAGTTACTACCTCAAGTTCCTTGGACAAGGTTGCTGTAAAAGAAGAGTAAAAAGCTAGAACCAAAAGGGTGATGGAATTGGATGAAAGATTGGAAGTAAGTTTGTGTTCTTGGAAGGATTTCTTGAAGTGTTTTTGTAAGGTTTTCTTATGAGGTTTAAGTGTTGTTTTTGAAGCTAAATGATGGGGAAAATGCTTAGAGATGATCAAGTATGAAGTTAAGAGTATTTTGAGAGAGAAATGGAAGTGTAAGTATGAGAAAATAGGGTGAAGAAATGGTGTGCATGCATAAAAACGTTTTTAGGTTATAAAGGAAAAAAAGATACCTAACTTTGTTTTCTTGCTAAATAATTCATGCTACTTGACAAATGGTTGGTTCCACATGTTTCTTAATCATTTAAGGCTGCTAAGGAGCAGATTTTTATTGGTATATACCAATAGTAAATACATCTAGAAGCTGCGTATGATACGGGTACATATACCCTAGGTATACGTATAGAAATCTTTGAGAAAACGGAACGAGGATTCAAATATAGCTATCTTTTGTAAATATACTTATATTGTTTTATGTATTTAAGTCTTTAAAAGTGATTAAATACATTACTTATACGATATATGTATAAACATTATAGGTCATAAGTATTTAAGTCAAATAACGTTACGTATGGTTATCGTTTTGAAAACTTAAGTTAGTAGTTTCAAAATATACTTATAACTTATTGTTATTAATACAAAATGAGATATTAAAACATTCTTAGATCATGTTAAATATGTATATATACATATATATACACAAACGTATAATTATCATATATTGTATAGTTCGTGATATCATCGGTCAAACTAGACGGTCAAACGTTGTGTAAAACTCTTTTCGAAAACATAAGTCTCAACAATTTGGATTACTTATCATGTTGGTAAGGTTTAATTTATGTAAATATTAATCTTATAAGTATAGAACGATCGAAAAAGTGCGGGTCAACTTTAGGGTTTTTGCTTATCGTGTCGGAACCATATAGAGATTAGAGTTTAAATTTGGTCGGAAATTTCCGGGTCGTTACATAAAAACCTTGCTAAAGAAAAACCCAACGAGATAAAAACTTTAGCCAAGGGAAAAAGAGTGCATCATAAAGTTGACTCCCCCTCAAGTAGATATCGCTGAGTCATCACATCTTTTGAACTTGCCTCATGCCAATATTGTGAACGTGTGTTCTGAAGACAACAGTTGACAGTACTTTGGTATAAAGATCAGCAGAGTTGTTGATTGAATGTATCTCATTTTAATCCGGTTGTCTTTAATGAGATCTTGAGTATATAAAAGAATCTGAGGTTTTCATCTGAAACTCTATCATCTAAATCTTTTATGTACAAGTTTAGCCCCTGTGATTTTTCTACAGTCTCCTTCATGGTTTGCTCAAACCGTTATTTCAATTCATATTCCCTTTCAGTCCTTTTCTGAGCCTTACCAACATACCATTCTTTTCCATCAAACTTATGACCTTTAAGACCGTCTATGGTTTTAGCGCCTCGTCAGCATTTATGTTTTGTTCTGTCACTTTTGATACCCTTCTTTCATTTCATTTGTACTATGCAAGCTGAATTATCTTCATAGATAGTTGTTGGACTTTTATAGCGTTCTAGTCCACAAGAATCAATAATGAATTGTGTCATTGATCTCAGTCAAATACATTTTCGAGTAGTTTCATGTAATGCAATCACTTCGTCATGATTTGATGATGTTGCAACAAGTGTTTGTTTTAAGAACGCCATGATTTTGTGGTACCTCCATTTAGGAATACATATCCAGTTTGAGTTTATCTTTATGAGGATTAGATATATGACCTGCATATACATAATCAACCAAATCTTGTTTTGAATTGTTAGAATAAAATAATTTTAAATCAGCAGTTCCTAAAGGGTATCAAAATATATGCTTGATCCCATTCCAATGTCTTTTGTAGGAGCTGAGCTGAACCTTGTCAACAAATTAACTGCAAAATAAACGTCAGGTCTTGTACAATTTGTAAGATACATAAGAGCTTCAATTGCACTAAGATATGGTATTTCTGGTCCCAGAATATCTTCATGATCTTCACAGAGATTAAATGGATCAGTGTCAACATTAAGTGATCTAACAACCATAAGAGTAGTTAATGGCTTTGCCTTGTCCATATTGAAAACGTTTTAAAATCTTTTCTGTATAAGCTGTTTGATGTACAAGTAAATCATTAGGCATATGCTCAATTTATAAACCAAGGCAATACTTGGTTTTTCCGAGATCTTTCATTTCAAATTCTTTCTTTAGAAGTTGAATGACTTCATGAATCTCTTTATTTGTACCTATGATGTTAAGATCATCAACATAAACAGCTATAATCACATATTCGGATGTTTTCTTAATGAAAACACATGGGAAAATAAGATTATTTGTATACCCTTTGCTTATCAAGTAATCACTTAATCGGGTATACCACATGCGACCCGATTATTTCAACCCATATAAAAATCTTTGTGATTTAATGGAATACATTTTCTTGTGTTTTGCATCAGATGCTTCTGATACCTTAAACCCTTCATGTATATTCATGTATATATCATTATTAAGTGATCCATACAGGTAAGTAGTAACAACATCCATGAGATGCATTTAAGTAACTATTAGGTTGATTAAGTATCTAATAAGTAATTGTATCCATTACAGGAGGATAAGTTTTCCTCATAACCCATTTTCGGTCTTTGTGGGAAATCTTGAGTTACAAGTCTAGTTTTGCCTTGTAACTTCATTTGCACATTTCTTTTTCGGATAAAAATTCATTTGTATCCCATACGTTTCACATCTTTAAAAGTGATAACGATTGATCCGAATTTTTTTTATTGAGCGATTCTAATTCAGCTCGTAATGCTCCTTTCCATTGAGCTCAATCATATCTATTTTGATATTCAATGACAGATTTTGGTTCTAGATCATCATCTTTATTCATGATGTCATTGTAATATTATATGAAAATATCTCATCAAGATTTTTCATTTCATTTTGGTTCCATAATATTGCATAAGTTATCGCAATTTATGTATTTACATTTATCAATATCCTCTGCAGAAGGAATATTGATTTGTGGTTCTTCTTGAACACTTTCTTTTACCTCATTATCAGCTGATTTTCTTTTTCGAGGATTTTTATCTTTGGAACCAATTGGTCTCCCACGTTTCTGGCGTGGCAAAGACTCATGAGTGACATTATTGCCAGCTTTTAGAATTTCAATTGTAGCTGAAGCATTTACTGCTAGTATATATGATTTAGTCACTCCTTTTTGTATCTGTAAATACATCGGGTAATTTATTTGCAAGTTCTTGCATATGTATTATTTTTTAACTTTCTTTTCGCATTCTTTTGTGCGATGATCAAGATACATTAATTTATGTTCACATCATGCAACATCTTTTTCTTTATTACTTTTTTTTTTCTCCCCCTAATACAGGGAACAATTTTCATTATAATGACAATCAGCAAAATGTGCTGTAAAAACATCACCTGTCATGGGTTCAATATATCTTATAATTGAATATGTTTCATATCCAACATATATTCCCATCCTCCTTTGAGGACCCATTTTAGTGTGTTGTGGTGGTGCGATAGGAACATAAACCACACAACTAAATGTTCTAAGATGAAAAATATTTGGCTCTCGACCAAAATTAAGTTGGTAATGGAGAATATTTATGACTTGCACTTGGTTTAGTGCGAATTAATGTCGCATCATGTAAATTTACATGTCCCCATATAAATATTGAGAGTTTTGTACTCATTTCTAATTGTCTAGTTATTAGCTGCAAACGTTTATCTATTGATTCAGCTAAACCAATTTTGTGTATGCACATGAGCAACTGGATGTTCAACAACAATCCTTGTAGACATATAATAATCATTAAATGCTTGAGATGTTAACTCACCAACATTATCAAGTCTCATCCTTTTAATGGTGTAATCAGAATAATGTGTTCTCAATTTAATAATTTGTGCAAGAAATTTTGCAAATGCCATATTATGGCTTGATAACACACAAACATGAGACCATCCGCTAGATGCATCTATTAGAACCATGAAATATAAAAATGGTCCACATGATGGATGAATTGGTCCATATATATAACCTTGAATTCTTTCAAGAAACATTGGTGATTCTTTCTCAATATTCATCTCATTAATCACC